>NC_138371.1:84160954-84258540 GCF_054177405.1 Leptonychotes weddellii | reverse complement strand
TTTTCTTTTTCAACATTCCTCTGGGTATTCGGGGTCTTTTCTGGTTCCATACAAATTTTAGGATGATTTGTTCCATTTCTTTGAAAAAAGTTGATGGTATTTTGATAGGGATTGCATTGAATGTGTAGATTGTTCTAGGTAGCATTCTTGAGTGGGAAAGAAAGACCAAAGCAACAAAGACTAGAAAGGAATAGAGAACATCTCCAGAAACAATGACTTTACAGGTAATACAATGGTACTAAATTCATATCTATCAATAATCACTCTAAATGTAAATGGACTAAAGGCTCCAATCAAAACACATAAGGTATCAGAATGGATAAAAACAAACAAACAAAACAAGACCCATCTATATGGTGCCTACAAGAGACTCATTTTAGACCAAACAACACCTGCAGATTAAAAATGAAGGGATGGAGAAACATTTATGATGTTAATGGATGTCAAAAGAAAGCTGGAGTAGTCATACTTATCAGACAAACTAGACTTTAAGCTAAAGACTGTAAAAGAGATGAAGAAGGACACTATGTCATAATTAAGGAGTCTATACAACAGGAAGATCTAATAATTGTAAATATTTATGCCCCCAACTTGGGGAAACCCAAATATATAAATCAGTTAATAACAAACATAAAGAAACTCATTGGTAACAATACAATAAAGTAGGGTACCTTAACACCCCACTTACAGCAATGGACAGATCATCTAAGCAGAAAATCAACAAGGAAACAATGGCTTTGAATGACACACTGGACCAGATGGACTTAACAGATATATTCAGAACATTTCATCCAAAACAACAGAATATACATTTTTTTGAGTGCATATGCAGCATTCTCCAGGATCGATCACATATTCAGTCACATATCTGGCCTCAACAAGTACAAAACAATTGAGAGCATACCATGCATATTTTTAGACCACAACACTGTGAAACTTGAAGTCAACCACAAAAAAAAAAATTTGGAAAGCCCCCAAATACATGGAGATTAAAGGAAATCCTGTTGATGAATGAATTGGTTAACCAGGAAATTAAAGAAGAAATAAAAAAAAAATACATGGAAGCAAATGAAAATGAAAACACAATAGCCCAAAACCATTAGGATGAGCAAAGGCAGTCCTAAGAGGGAAGTATATAGCAATACAGGCCTTCCTCAAGAAGGAAAAAAAGTCTCAAATACACAACCTAACCTTACACCTAATGGAGCTAGAAAAGGAACAGCAAATAAAGCCTAAAGCCAGCAGAAGAAGGAAAATAATAAAGATTAGAGCAGAAATAAATGATATAGAAACAAACAAAACAAAACAGTAGAACACATCAACAAAACTAGGAGCTGGTTCTCTGAAAGAATTAATAAAATTGATAAACCCCTAGCCAGGTTTATCAAAAAGAAAAGAGAAAGGACCCAAATAAATAAAATCATGAATGAAAGAGAGGTTGCAACCAGCACCATAGAAATACAATTATAATATTATGAAAAATTATATTCCAACAAATTGGGCAATTGGGAAGAAATGGATAAATTCCTAGAAACTTACAAACTACCAAAACTGAATCAAGAAGAAATAGAAAATTTGAACAGACCCATAACCAACAAAAAAAATTGAATCAGTAATCAAAAATCTCCCAACAACAAAAATCCAGGGCCGGTTAGCATCCCCTGGGAATTCTACCAGACATTTAAAGAAGAGTTAATAACTATTCTCAAATTATTCCAAAAAATATAAATGGAAGGAAGATTTCCAAACTCCTTCTGTAAGGCCAGCATTACCTTGATTCAAAACCAGACAAAGACCCCACTAAAAAGAGAATTATAGATCAATGTCCCCAGTGAACATGGATGCAAAAATTCCCCCCAAAATACTAGCAAATCAAATTGAACATTACAATTAAAAGAATTATTCACCATGATCAAGTGGGATTTATTCCTGGGCAGCTAGGGTAATTTAATATTTTCAAATCAATCAGTGTGTTATACCATAGTAATAAAAGAAAGGATAAGAACCATATGATCCTTTAATAGATGCAGAAAAAGCATTTGATAAAGCATAGCATCCAAACCTTCAACAAAGTAGGGATAAAAGGAACATACCTCAACATCATAAAGGCCGTTTATGAAAGACCCATAGATAATATCATCCTCAGTGAGGAAAAACTGAGAGCTTTTCCTCTATAGTCAAGAACAAGACAGGGATGTCCACTCTCACCATCATTTTTTAACATAGTACTAGAAGTCCTAGTCTCAGCAATCAGACAACAAAAAGAAGTAAAAGGCAGAAATGCTAGAAATGATACAAGAATTCAGCAAAGTGGCAGGATATAAAATCAAATTAGAAATCTGTTGCATTTCTATACACTACTAATGAAGAAGCAGAAAGAGAAATCAAGGCATCAATCCCATTTATAATTGCATCAAAAGCCATAAGATACCTAGGAATAAACCTAACCAAAGAGGTAAAAGATCTGAACTCTGAAAACTCTAGAACACTTATATGAAAGAAATTGAAGAGGACACAAAGAAATGGAAAAACATTCTGTGCTCATGGATTGGAAGAACAAATATTGTTAAAATGTCTATACTACCCAAAGCAATCTACACATTTAATGCAATCCCTATCAAAATACCACCAGCATTTTTCACAGAGCTAGAACAAACAATCCTAAAACTTGTATGGAACCACAAATACCCCGAATAGCCAAAGCAATCTTGAAAAAGGAAAACAAAGCTGGAGGCATCACAATTCCAGACTAAAAGCTATATTACAAGGGTATCCAGCAGAAGCTGGGTTCTTTATCAGACTTAAACACATAACCCGGTCCAGGAACCACCAAGCTATAGGTGGATCCGGGGGGTAGGTAGAACAGTTGTAGACTTAGCTGCTACTTCATGCCAAGGAAGCAAGTCAGCAGATCAGCAACAATTGTTGAGCTACAAAATGACTGTTGCTTCTCATCCTTCTTTCAAATCCCTGGAAATCTTCCTTGAGGCCCACTCTAACCTGAAATATACAAGTAAGGGAATTCTGGGAAACATCCAAGTTTCTGGGAAATTAACGAAGTTAACGTGTTATAAAACACATACTCTTTTAGGTAGCCTATTTTTGTGATGTTTTATTTCAGTTTCTCCAAACTTGTAAGATTTCTTTTTAAATTGGACTTCTAAAATTTTACAAGAATTTGCCAATGTGTTTATCATCACCAACATCGTCATTCTCATCCCCATCTATATAGTTGTTTTAATATTGTTTTGTTATTTTAGGTTTTTCTCTATAGTTAGTGGGCAAAATGTACATATTTACATGTATCTTCAGTGAAGAATTTATATTTTATTATTTCTCTGCTTTCTATCCATTTTTCTGTGATATTTTTAGACTTACATATATATTCTGTATTTATCTTCTGTAGCTTACTTTTTTCTCTTATTGTCTCTTTCTTTTCCCTTTGATTTTTTAAAATTTGTATTGTCCAGATCTAGGATATAGTTTTTAGCCATGTATATTCTATTTTGTAACATGTTTACTGAATGCTTGTAAATACCAATGATGTTATTTTTTAATTCTGATAATCCTTATTTTCTGATTGTCCCTTTTTCAAAAGGCATTAAAGGAAGACATAGGTAGATGGATAGATAGAAGAACATAATATTTTCAAGTAACAACCTTTTTAAAAAATGATGCAATTGTCCTCTTAAGTCTTCGAAAACAGGAATACTTTAAATTTTCTGCTGCAATCTTCATTATCTCTGTTCAACTTTTTTTTTTTTTTTCCCTCTATTAAGCTATCAGTTTTCCTCATTTGTATGTCTTGGGATTCTTGGTTGTTCATTTATATTTACAGTTGAAGGACTAGTTTGAAATATGGAACATGGGCTTCTGCAGCAGTTTTACAAAATGGGCATATACCCTAGAAGGGAAGGATTAGTTTAGGATTAGCAGTTCTTTCAGGTTTAACAACACAGGCAGACCCTTAAGAGAAGAGTTTGAATTGCCTTTTTGCCTTTGATGTTGGTGCTCCCAGCAGTCCTGTGAGAAGCTCCTTTTTTAGCCCTCCTACCACAGACCACCTTCAATCAAGGTAATTCCCAGATCCCCCATGACAACAGGGGGCATTAAGTGATCTCAAGCAGGAAAAAAACAAGACAATAAACTTTCTAGGAACATGTCTTTACAACCCATGAATAAGAAGAGGAAGCTGCTCTGAATCAGTATCGATTTTTATTTCATCCCAAATCCAAAGGTGGTGTTCATTTACCTTCTAAAGACACACATGTATTAGAAAATATGAGGAATTCTTAATCTCAGGAAACAAACTGAGGGATGCTGGAGTGGGGGTGGGGTGGGAGGGATGGGGTGGCTGGGCGGTAGACATTGGGGAGGGTATGTGCTATGGTGATCGCTGTGAATTGTGCAAGACTGTTGAATCACAGACCTGTACCTCTGAAACAAATAATGCAATATATGTTAAGAAAAAAAAAGAAGAAGATAGCAGGAGGGGAAGAATGAAGGGGGGGAAATCAGAGGGGGAGATGAACCATGAGAGACGATGGACTCTGAAAAACAAACTGAGGGTTCTAGAGAGGAGGGGGGTGGGAGGATGGGTTAGCCTGGTGATGGTGTGTTCTACATGGAGCACTGGGTGTTATGCACAATGAATCATGGAACACTACATCAAAAACTAATGATGTAATGTATGGTGATTAACATAACAATCAAAAATTTTAAACAAAAGAAAAGAAAAGCCATGAAAAAGCTCTGGATAAATTTCAGCTTTATTTATTGGAGTGTGGAAATGGGATTGCCAAGTGCCAAATGTGAAATGTGTCCCTAAAAAAGGCTATCAGGTATCCACTTGTAGGAAACCATTTGCATATTTTCATGAAAGGTAAAAAAATCAGTGGTCATGTACCACTGAAGATCTTTTATTATTCTGTGCAGATTAGGATATTGCTAGGCATAAATTGGATTTATGTTGCACAAACACAAATTATACTTTTCTCAGAGGAAATTGTAGGATTAACATGTATTGTAGGGCTAATCATTCTTGACTTCAGTGTCTTTATCAGAGGATTCCAGAACCTGACCAGCAGGAATGTTCCTTTCTGGGAACTCTGATGGAAGTCTTAGAGCTCACTCACAGGAGCTGCTACCATCTGCTAGCAGGAGGAAAACTCTTTTGGGAATGGTTGCCAAGTAGGGCAACTATTTCCTATCATGCAAGCACTTTGTCATTCTATCCCTGCTGTCTCATCTGATAAACACATGTGATGTACCTACTTTAGAGGAAAGAATGGAAGCTTCCCATTATCCTTTCCTCCAGGTGTTAAATTAACTTTTTATTCTTCTTCCCACCTGCCCCTACAATGTTGCACATATGTGCACTCACACTCACAAACTCAAGACACAACCCCAGCCATGGTGGAGAGGGCTCTGTTCTATCCGAGCTCCAAGCAGAAAAAAATCAGGAGAAACAAGGGAGCAGGCATTTTTTAACAGTGTATAATGATTTACTTTACTGGCCCTGAGCTTTCTGGTCAGGTTCTAGATCAGTTTGTTTTCTTCTTAGGCTTCTTTCATCTATGAATAAAGATCTAGCAGAAATGATTCTCTTCTTTGAAGTCCTAGAGGAGCTTTACAAGTGATGGAGTACTATTATATTTAACAGCCACATTTAAAGAGGCTTATTTTGGATTTCATTCAGAATCATTATGAATAGTTGATATATCCTAGCCCTAAATTGTCCAGTAGCACACATTAACACATAGTTCTCAAGGTACAAGTGTCAGACAAGCAACTTCTTTTTTTTTTTGCTTGTTTTATATATTTATGTAATTTTCTTAGTTTCTAAAGTACGATATTCTTTATTTGTAACTTTAAAAATATTGTATATATTTATATTTAAATTCCATTGTTACACAGAATTCTGTGAGAAAGTAATATAACAAATAGTACCTGCAATCTCACTGGCCTAGGAAAACTACTAATTAAATTTTAGCAAGCAACCTTTCACACATCTTTTTATAAATGCATATACAGAAACATGCCTGTTTTTTTTAATTTCCTAATAGTTCCTAATAGACATTTCTGAAGTCCTTTTTAATTGGTCCAAAGCTACTGATTATATGCATGCTTCATTTTGTGGTAATTAATTTATTACTGACTGATGTGAAGGTGTTTCTCTATCAGAAACAGCAATGAATAACTTATCCACTTTTAATTTTAGGATTTACTTCTACATGTAGATTTGTTGGGTCAGATATCATGTATCTTTAGAAATTTTAGTAAATACTTCCAAATTAGCTTCTGAAATATAATATTATTTTATTCTCTCAATAATAGTATAGCACAGTGCCTGTGTCCTCACTGCTTTGGCTAATGCTAGGTCTACTCAAGACTGTTAGTATTGGTTGATCAAAATGGATAAGAGATAACATGTTTTTGTACCAGTATTTCTTTGATTACTATTATTTCTTAGCCAATTATATTCCCTTGTGAATATTGCCTCTCAAAGTTCTTTGTTTTTTATGGCTCTTTGTCTTATTGTCTTTTCTTATAGTTTGAAAGAGTTCTTTGATATATTATGAATAGTAAACTTTTATTTGTCATATATTTTTCAAGTATGTTCCCAATCTGTTATTTGTCTTTTGACCTTGTTTAGGACTTTTTATGTGTTTTTAAAAATTATTGGACAGGGCTCAGGGATTGATACTCATAATTTTTAAACATTTTCTGGTGGCATGTCTGTCAAATTTTACTCTGGTTTCTAGATTTGGTGTTATATTAGAAAAGTCCCTGTATCCCAAGCTTATAAAAACATCTACCTATACTTTTGCTGTTATATTAAAAATTTTTTAAATTTAATTATTGAGTTGTAATATATTTGGGGTAAAGATTGAGAGATTGAATGTTTTGTTTTCTAAGTAGCCAGCCAGTTATCCCAGCTACTTCATGATTTGAAAAGAAACCTATCAAAATTTCCCATGTAAGGATCTGTTTCTGAGCTCTATTTTCTTTTGATCCATCTACTCACATATTACCAATTCCACTGTTGTGACATTCCTCATTTTGTAGTATGTTTTAACATCTCCTAGCAATTTGTTCCCATTGTACCTTTCATTTTAAGAACTTTCTATATTCTTCCATGTGAATTTTTGAATCCTTTATTGTTTATTTTGACTTTAAAAACTTGGTATTGTATGCATAACCTTTGATATCATCTCGGAATTATTGCTTGAGTAAAACATATTACCTCAGAAGGATAAATCTGGTGGAAATATATTAGCAATTATAGCAAAGAGGTATTTATTTTCATGGATGTGTTAGAAGTTATAGTGTTCTCATAGGCTACATGGAAGGAGAAAAGATTACCACAAATGGTAGCCTCAAGGGAATCCTTAAAACTAAGAAGCTATAGGATATGGTAAAGATTAAATCATTATCTTAACAGAATGCTACAGTCTTCATTTCTGTGCTAAAAATAACCTCTGACACTTAGCCAAAATAACCAAACAAACAAACAAAAAGTTATTAAGAATTTACTCCAGCAGTATTCCTGATGGGTTTATTCCTCTCTTCCCAATTTTTCATATAATATTTCTAATGTATTGAAAAAAAAATCTAATTTCACAGAAGTCAGTCATCTAAGTAAGAACTAATTGGTATGAAGAAACAGTGATCAGGTTTGTATGTTTCTTAACTTGGTTAAAGAAAAGGATAGGTAGAGAGATGAACCAGTGAAAGAAGTAGAATTTATAATCATTGAGTGTTGTTAACATTATATCAATTTATTACTCTCAGTGGATAATTAAGTCTTTTTAATTCTCTGACTTGGCAGGTTCTGACATAATCAGCATTTCAAGAGTAAAAGTAAAGGGGGAAAAGTTTCTGGAATTTAGAGTATAAATTGAAATAATTTATAAATGTAATTCTTATTCATAATATTACATTGATCCTTGAATACAGTTGACAGTTTGTCCTAGGTGATGTTTATATGTAAATTTTTTGTATATATTAATTTTTTTTCCCTTTATCTTTGCAGAATATTGATCAAGCATTATTTTTATCTGTAAAATGACATTGGCCTACCTAGCAGTTTTCTGATCTGTTTTTATTTTTCCCAAACATCTGTGAGCAGTCATTTGAAGTCCTTTCATACAATAGAATATTCTTCAAAAAAAAATTATTTATTTATCTGACAGAGAGAGAGAGACAGCTAGAGAGGGAACACAAATGGGGGAGCAGGAGAGGGAGAAGCAGGCTCCCTGCTAAGCAAGGAGCTGGATGTGGGTCTCAATCCTGGGACCCTGGGATCATGACCTGAGCTGAAGGCAGACACTTAATGACTGAGCCACCCAGGGGCCCAATACACTAGAATATTCTTTATGAATGGAAGGTGTTCAAATAATATTTATTGATTATTGTGTAATGAGCCTTTTTCGTGATATGGTGTGACTATATTTTCTGCAATTACCTGCTTATAGAGGTACTTTATGAAATATGGTAACAGGACTACTTATTCTAGAGGATCAAATGATGTCAAGTCAAAAAAAAAAAAAGGACTCTAGAGCATTCTAATCAAATACTTTTAGAGTTTATCACAAGTGTCTCCGGAAGGTAAAATACTTTTACTAACTCACAGCACTTCAGCTCTAAAAAGTATGGATCCTGGGTTACATGTAGCTATGCCTTGATGGAGTTCTAAGTAATTAATATTAATTGCATCCTGTAGGTATATCATATTTTTGTCTTCTGCAAACCAACTTTATTAGTCAAGATTGTTTTCATTACTATAACAGAAAATATAACAAACTAGGCTGATTGAAAAAAGATGGAACTTATTATTTTACATAGTTCAAAATTCTAGGGTATGGATCGTGCATCAAACATGACTGAATTTGAGAATTCAAATAATATCATCAGAGCTTGAGTTTCCTTCTTGGCTCTATGTCCCTATGTATTGGCTCCATTCTCTGGCTGTCCCCAGGCATGAGGGAAGTACCTCTCCACTTCAGGCCTAACGACCACAGGACAGTGAGGACTTCTGCTTTGCAAATGGTGTGGCAAATTGAGGTTTAATGTCCAGATTTAGAGTTATGTCCCTGAAACAGTCAATATGACTCTCATAGGTTAGCTCCAAGTCCTGCACCCACCAAAGGAGATGTGAAATGGAGTCAAGCCTACTTCAAATACAGGCCTACCTCTTTTATTGTGTTTTGATTTATTTTGCTTTGCAGAGATTATGTTTTTTACAAACTGAAGATTTGTGGCAGTCCTGTGTAAAGCATTTGCTCCCTTTCTGTCTCTGTGTCACATTTTGGTAATTCTCATGATGTTTCAAACTTAAGCATTACTTTTTTTGTCATGGTGATCTGTTATCAGTCATTTTTGCTATTGCTGTTATCATTGTTTGGGGCCCCCATGAATGGCACCCCTACAGACAGCAAACTTAGATGTTGTGTGTGTTCTGTCTGCTTCACCCACCAGCCATTCTGTCTCTCCCTCTCTCCTTGGGCCTTCCTATTCCCTGAGGAGCAACAATACTGAAATGAGGCCAATTAATAACCCTACAGTAGCCTCTGCATGTTCAAGTGAAAGGAAGAGTCACAACTCTCTCACTTGAATTGTTTTTTGAAAATTCCTTCCCTTAATGATGTATAAGTAACATACAATGTTATATTAGTTGATTCAACAATTCCATACATTACTTGTTGCTTACTACTGTAAGTGTAGTCACCATCTGTCACCATACGGTGCCATCACAATGTTACTGCCTATATTCCTTCTGCTGCACTTTACATCTCTCTGCCATATTTCTTTTATAACTAGAAGTTTGTACCTCTCAATGCCCTTTATCTATTTCACCCATTCCCCCCACCCCCTTCCCTCTGGGCAACCACTAATTTTCTCTCTGCATTTAAGTGTCTGTTTTTCTTTTACTTTTATTTTTTGGTTTGTTTATTTCTTCGTTCATTAGTTTTGTTTCTTAGATTCCACATATAAGTGAAAACATATGGTATTTGTCTTATTCTGATTTATTTCACTTAGCATAATTCCCTCTAGGTCCATCCATGTTGTTGCAAATGGGAAGATCTCATTCTTTCTTATGGCTTAATAATATTCAATCGCATATATATACCCATCTTCTTTATCCATTCATCTATTGATGGATACTTGAGTTTCTTCCATATTTGACTATTGTAAATAATACTATTATAAGTATAGGGATACATATATATTTTTGAATTAGTGTTTTTGTTTTCTTTGGGTAAATAATGACTAGTGCAATTAGTAGATCATATGGTTTTTCTATTTTTAAGTTTTTGAGGAACCTCCATATTGGTTTCCACAGTGGCTGCACCAGTTTACATTCCCACTAACAATGCATGAGGGTTCCTTTTTCTCCATATCCTCGCCAACAGTTGTTCTTTCTTATATTTTTATCCTAGCCATTCTGAGGGGTGATATCCCATTGTTTTTATTTGCATTTCCTTGATTATGAATGATGTTGAATACCTTCTCATATGTCTATTGGCCTTCTGTATGTCTTCTTTGGAAGAATGTCTATTCAGGTCCTCTTGCCCATTTTAATCAGATTATTTTGGTGTTGACTTGGATAAATTCTTTATGTATATTTTGGATACTAACCCCTTATTGGATATATCATTTGCAAATATCTTCTCCCATTCTGCAGGTTGCCCTTTTGTTGGTGGTTTTCTTTGCTGTGCAGAAACTTTTTATTTTGGTGTAGTCCCAATAATTTATTTTTACTTTTGTTTCCCTTGCCTGAGGAGACATATCTAGAAAAATGTTGCATAAGCCCATGTCAGAGAGATTACTGCTTGTATTTTCTTCTGGGAATTTTATGGTTTCATGTCTCACATTTAGGTCTTTAATCTGTTTTGAGTTTATGTTTGTGTATGGTTTAAGAAAGTGGTCCAGTTTCATTCTTTTGCATATGGATGTCCAGTGTTTCCAGCACCCTTTATTGAAGAGACTGTCTCTTCCCTACCATATATTCTTGCCCTATTTGTTGAGTAATTGACCATAAAATCATGAGTTTATTTCTGGACTAGTTTTTTCCATTGATCTACATGTCTATCTTTGTGCCAGCACTATACTGTTTTGATTACTACAGTTTTGTATTATATCTTGAAATCTGGACTTGGGATACCTTCAGCTTTGTGTTTCTTTTTTTTTTTTTTTAAGATTTTATTTATTTATTTGAGATAGAGAAAGCGAGAGAGAGCATGAGTCGGGGAGAGAGACAGATGGAGAGGGAGAGGCAGACTTCCCCACGGAGCAGGGAGCCTGATGCGGGGCTCCATCCCAGGACTCTGGGATCATGACCTGAGCTGAAGGCAGATGCTTAATCCACTGAGCCACCCAGGTGCCCCAGCTTTGTGCTTCTTTCTCAAGATTGCTTTGGTTATTTGGGGTCTTCCGTAGTTCCATGCAAACTTTAGGATTACTCGTTCTAGTTCTGTGAAGAAAAATGTTATTGGTATTTTGATAGGGATTACATTAAATCTGTAAATTGCTTTAGATGGTATGGACTTTTTAAGAATGTTGGTTCTTCTAGTCCATGAGTGTGGAGTGTCTTTACATTTGTGTGTGTCATCTTCAATTTTTTATCAATGTCTCAGGTCACAGGTCTTTCACCTCCTTGGTGCAGTTTATTCCTAGGTATTTTATTTTATTTTTTGGTGCAATTATAATTGGAATTGTTTTCTTAATTTCTCCTTCTGCTACTTTGTCATTAGTGTATAGAAAAGCAACTGATTTCTGTATATTAATTTTGTATTCTGCAACTTTATTGAATTCATTTATCAATTTTCATAGTTTTGTGGACTCCTTAGGGTTTTCTATATATAGTATCATGCCATCTGTAAATAGTGACAGTTTAACTTCTTCCTTACCAATTTGGAGGCCTTTTGTTTCTTCTTGTCTGATTGCTACATTTGGGACTTCCAGTATTATGCTGAATTGAAGTGATGAAAGTGGATATCCTTGTCTTTTTCCTGATTGTAGGGGGTAAGCTCTCAGTTTTGCACCATTGAGTATGATGTTAGCTGTGGCTTTGTCATATTTGGCCTTTATAATGTTGAGATATGTTCCCTCTAAACACACTTTGTTGAGGGCTTTAAACACACTTTATGGAGGGCTTTTGTCATGAATGGATGTTGCATTTTGTCAAATGCTCTTTTTCTACATCTATTAAGATGATCGTGTTTTTCTTCAGTCTTTTCTCTTAATGTGATGTATCATAATGATTGATTTGGAAATATCGAACCACCCTTGCATCTCTAAAATAAATTCTTCTTGATCATGGAGAATGATTTCTTAATGTATTGTTGAATTTGGTTTGCTAATATTTTGTTAAGGATTTTTGTATTTATGTTCATCAGAGATACTGGCCTGTAGTTTTCTGTTTTTGTTGTCTTTTTTTCTGTATTATAGTTTCCTTTTTTTCTGTTTTGTAGTATCTGGTTTCAGTATCAGGGTAATTCTGGCCTCATAGGATGATTTTTGAAGTTTTCCTTCCTTTTCTATTTTTTGGAACAGCTTGAGAATAGGTGTTAACTCTAATGTTTGGTAGAATTTACCTGTGAATCCATTTGGTCCTGGACTTTTATTTGTTGGGAGTTTTTTGATTATTGATTCAATTTCATTACTAGTAATCAGTCTGTTCGAATTTTCTATTTTTTTCTCATTCAGTTTTGGAAGATTATACATTTCTAGGAATTAATCCGTTTCTTCTAGGTTGTCCAATTTGTTGGCATATAATTTTTCATAATATTCTCTTATAATCCTTTGTATTTCTCTGGTGTCAGATGTTATTTCTCCTCCTTCATTTCTGATTTTATTTATTTGAGTCCTGCTTTTTTTTAAAATTGAGTCTTGATAAAAGTTTATTAGTTCTGTTTATCTTTTCAAAGAAATAGCTCCTGGTCATTGATCTGTTCTATTGCTTTTTTAGCCTCTATTTCATTTATTTCTACTCTAATCTTCATTTCCTTCTTTTTTCTAGGTTTGCATTTTGTTTCTTTCATTTTTTTTCTAGCTCCATTAGGTGTAAGGTTAGGTTGTGTATTTGAGACTTTTCTTGCCTCTTGAGGTAAGCCTGTATTGCTATACACTTCCCTCCCAGGACTGCTGTTGCTGTGTCCCAAAGATTTTGGACCATTATGTTTTCATTTCCATTTGTCTCTATGTATTTTTTTTTTTAATTTCCTCTTTGATTTCTTGGTTGGCCCATTCATTGTTTAGTAGCATGTTGTTTGGCCTCCATATATTTGTGTTCTTTCCAAATCTTTTCTTGTAACTGATTTCTGATTTTATACTATTGTAGTCAGAAAAGATGCTTAATATGATTTCAGTCTTCTTAAATGTATTGAGACCTGTTTTGTGGCCGAACATGTGATCTATTTTAGAGACTGTCCCATGTGCACTTAAAGAAAATGTGGATTATGTGGCTTTTGGATGGAAAGTTCTGAATGTATCTGTTAGGTCCATCTGGTCTAACATGTCATCCAAAGCTACTGTTTCCTTGTTGGCTTTCTGTCTAGATGATCTATCCATTGATGTAAGTGGGGTGTCATGTCTCCTAGTATCATTGTATTACTGTCAAATTTCTTCCTTTATGTCTATAAACAATAGCTTTATGTATTTGAGTGCTCCTATATTGGGTGCATAGATATTTGTAATTGTTATATCTGTATTATTCCCTTTATCACTATGTAGTGCCCTTCTTTGTCTCTTGTTAGTGTCTTTGTTTTAAAGTCTATTTTATCTGATATAAAAATTGCTACCCTGGCTTTTTTTTTTTCTATTTTTTCACTAGCTGTACATGTCTTTAGGTCTGAAGTGAGTTTCTTACAGGCAGCCTATAGACAGGTCTTTTTGTTTTGTTTTGTTTTGTTTTTGTTTTTGTTTTTTTTATTCATTCAGTCATCCTGTGTCTTTCATTTGGAGCATTTAGTCCATCTACATTTAAAGTAACTATTGATAGATATGTACTTATTGACATTTTGTTAATTGTTTCCAGTTATTTTTGTAGTTCTCTGCTTCTTTTTCACTTATGGTTTGATGGATTTCTTTAGTGAAGTGCTTTGATTCTTTTTTCTTTACTTTTTGTGTATCACTTATAGGTTTTTGATTTGTGGTTTCCATTAAGTTCAAATATAATATTTTCTATGTATAACAGTCTATATTAAGTTAATTGTTGCTGAAGTTTGAACCCATCCTAAAAACACTAAACTTTTACTCCCCCCCTCCACATTTTATGTATATGATGTCATATTTTACATATTTAATTTTTGTATCCCTTGACTAATTTTTTAAGATATAATTGATTTTACTGCTTTTGTATTTTAAATTCCATACTGGCTTTGTAAACGATTAATCTACTACCTTTCTTACATGTTTGCTTTTACCTATGAATTTCTCTCCTTTCATAATTTTCTTTGTTCTAGTTATAGCCTTTTCTTTCCACTCAGAGAAGTCCTTTTAACATTTCCTGTGGACTGGTTTAGTGGTGATGAATTCTTTAACTTTTGGTTGTCGGCAAAACACTCCATCTCTCCTTGTATTCTGAATGATAGCCTTGTTTGATAGAGTATTCTTGGTTGAAGGTTTTTGTCTTTTGTTTTTTTGTTTTTCCTTTCAGCACTTTGAATATATCATGTCACTCCCTTCTGGCCTGAGAAGTTTCTGCTTAAAAATCAGCTGAGAGCCTGTGGTATTTCCCTTGTATGTAACTATTTTCTTTCTTCTGCCACTTTTACAATTTTCTGTCACTACTTTTAGCTATTTTAATTATATATGTCTTCATGTGGACCTCGTTGGGTTAATTTTGCTGGGGGCTCTCTGTGCCTCCTGGATCTGGATATCTGTTTCCTTCCCCAGGTTAGGGAATTTTTCAGCTATTATTTCTTCAAATAAGTTTTCTGCCTTCTTCTCTCTTCTACTGGGATCCCTGTAATGCAATTGATGATGTCACTGAATTCCCTTAACCTTTTCTCAGTTTTCTTCTTCTTTTTTTTTTTTTAATTTTTTTGTTCAGCTTGGTTGCTTTCCATTACCCTGTGTTCCAGATCACTGATCCATTCTTCTGCTTCCTCTAATTGGCTCTTGATTCCCTCCATTGTTTTGTTTGTTGGTTTGTTTTCAGTTATTGAATTCCTCATCTCTGACTGGTTCCTTTTTCATATTTTCTGTCTCTTTGTTGAGGATCTGAGTTCATCCAATCTTTCTTCAAGTCCAGTGAGTGACTTTATGACCATTACTTTGAATTTATCAGGCATAATGCTTATCTCAGTTTTATGTAGCTCTTTCGCTGTGATTTTGTCCTGTTCTTTCATTTGAGGGGTATATTCCTTTGTCTCCTCATTTTGTCTAACTCTCTGCATTTGTTACTATGAATCACAGAGTTCATGTGTGTGTCCTGGTCTTGAAATTATTGGCTTTGTATAGAAGAGGTCCAATTTAGCCCTGTAGCACAAGGCTTTCTGGTGCAGAAACAGGCACCTCAGGGTTGTCTCCTGTGTGGACTGTGTGCACTCTGCTGTTGTGACTGAGCCATGATTGCTTTAGCTCAGTCAGCAGCAATGACCTGCTTTGCCTGCTGTGGGTGCACTGTGTAGGGTTTGGTACCTACACTATTGAGGGGTTCATCTGAGACTTCCATGGGCATGTAGGTGGGCAGGGTCTGCAGTCTGGCTAGCTGTCTGCAAATAGCCTCTCTGCACCGATGCATCCATCAGCAGGGCTTTCTCCCTCGGGGTCCCACAGAGGCTTTTATTGGTGAGCGGCGCCAACAGTCGGACTACTTGTCAGAAATCAACTTCTGCCACAGGTGTAAATGCACTGAATGGCAGGGCTCTCTCCCTATGTGGCCAGCTAAAAGGCTTAGCTGCTAGAACTGCAGGCATGCTGGTGTGTGGGATTATCTCCCCCTCTCCAGTTTAGGAGTCACTTTGGAGTGGTGCAGGTTCCTGCCACGGCTGTTCACATTGTGTAGTGGAGCACTGGAGGTGCACCTGCCAAGACAGGAGGATTGGATGGGGTTTGTCCTCAGGTGAGCACAAGGACAGAATATGTAGAGCTAGCAAGATATGTAGAGCCTGTTAGTGCTGGTTCCTGCAAGTGTCCAGCTATCTAGACCAGGGTAGGGGAAGAGAAATGGCACCCTCAAGCTCCTTTGTTCTTGGAGATGTCTCCTGAAAATCCCTGCCCTTCCAGCACACATTCTGAGATTGGTAAATAGATCTTCATACATACCCAAGGCATTTTCAAACTGCTGCTTCTTTGCTGTGTCAGCTGAGTTATTTATTCTGCTGGCTGTTTACAGGTGGGTACTCAGTTTTCTATTGTCCTCTGGCTCTCCTGGAGATAAGCTTGCCGATTTTTAAAGCTCCCTAATTTAAGACTCATTGGTTTGCAAAGTCAATTGTTATGGGAATTTGTCTTCCCAATGCAGGTCCCTGGTGCCTAGGATTCCAAGTGTGGCATTTTCTTCTCCCTTCTCTTTTCTTGTGGTGTCCCTCCTGTTTGCGGTAGTCTCACTGGACTTTTGTTTCCCAACCATGTCTCCACCCTTTCTACCTTTTCTGATGTGGCCTCTTGTCTGTGATTAGCTGTGGAAGGTCTGTTCTGCCAGTCTTTGGGTCATTTTGAGTTAGTTGCACAGATATACCCGTTATCTCAGTGTGTCCGTGGGACAAGGTTGGCTCAGGATCCTCCTACTCTGCTGTCTTCCTCCAGTCTCCCACACATCTCTCACTAAATCAAGAACTAGAAATTGATTAAGCTTAGTGAGGAAGGCATGTAAAAGCTGAGATAGGCCCAAAGCTAGGCCTCTTGTGCCAAACAATTAGCCAAATTGTGAATGTAAAGGAAAAGTTCTTGAAGGAAATTAAAAGTGCTGCTACTCCAGTGTACACATGAATGATAAAAAAGGAAAACAGCCTCACTGCTGATGTGGAGAAAGTCTTAGTGATTCCTCTGATGGATTTGGACAAAGTCGATTAAAAACCTTCTGGAAAGAATTCACCAATCCCAATGCTGTTAAGAACATTCTTGATTCATGGGGAAAAGCCAAAATATCAACATTTAAACAGTTAACAAGATTTTGAAAGAAGTTGATTTCAGCACTCATGGATGAGTTTGAGGGGTTCAAGACTTCAGTGGAGAAGATAAATGCAGATGGTATGGAAAGAACTAGAATTAGAAGCAGAGCCCGAAAATGTGATGAGTACCTACAATCTCATGATAAAACTTGAATGGATAAGGACTTTCTCCTTATGGAATAGCAAGAAAGTTTTTTCTTGAGATGGAATCTATACCTGGTGAAGATGCTGTGAAGGTTGTTGAAATGACAACAAAGGATTTTGAATTCCATAAACTTATTTGATAAAGCAGTGACAGGGTTTGAGAGAATTTACTCCAACTTGTTTATTTTTGTTTTTTTTTTGTCTTTATTTATTTATTTGAGAGAGAGAGAACAAGTGGGGAGGAGGGTCAGAGAGAGAGGGAGAAGCTGACTCTCTGCTGAGCAGGGAGCCCAGGGTGGGGCTCGATCCCAGGACCCTGAGATCATGACCCGAGCCGAAGGCAGATGCTTAACCGAATGAGCCACCCAGGCATCCCTACTCCAATTTTGAAAGAAGTTCTGCTTTGAGTAAATGCTGTCAAAAAGCATCACGTGCTACACAGTAATTGTTTGTGAAAGGAAGAGTCAATTGATGTGTTAAATTTCATTATTGTCTCATTTTAAGAAATTGCCACAGCCACCTCAACCCTCAGCAACCTGCCACCCTGATCAGTCAACACTCAGGCAAGACCTTACACCAGCAAAAAGATTACTACTTGATAAAAGTTAAGATGATGGCTAGCATTTTTTTAGCAATAAATTATTTTTAACTAAGATATGTACATTGTTTCTGTAAGATGTAATGCTAGTGCACACTTAATAGACTACAACATAGTGTAAACATAACTTTTATGTGCACTGTGAAACCAAAAAATTGACTCACTGTATGGCAATATTCACTTTATTGCTGTAGTCTAGAACTGAACCCAGGCCTGTACATCTACTGAGCATGAAGGCAAAGTCTCCCCCCGTCCAAAGAAAGAGCTGGGTATTGACAGCAGAGGACAGAGGCAGTGTACACTGAGCAACAATAATGTTGGAAAGTCATGATACTACATTATTTCTCTACTCCTTTCCGACAGAAACAGCATAAAGTTTGAAATCGAATGATCTGAGTTGGAATTTTGTCTGTATATCTAATAGCTGTGTAACCTTGATTTTAACTTCTAACCTCCTTCTTCTGCAGTTTTCCCACCTATAAAATGGGAATAGTTTCTCTCCAAGCATATTATGAAGACTGAATTGCATCAAATATGGAAAGGTGTAATGCGTAGCCTCTGGAAATAAGACCCATTAAGCAGAATTTTATAATGCAAGTTGCCCGTCTTATTGTTTCTCACCTTATAATCTTACTCTATTCTAGCCCAATACTTCCTACAAGTATCTCTTTATACTCTATAATTCTGTGAAAAATCATAGAGTGTTATTGAAGTTGGGGCTTTTTGAAGACCAAATCAATCAATCGATTGATCTTTGTTAAATTGACTAAACTCCATGTGTATATTTCCATGAAGGACATATAATGGGTCCTGAGAACCAGCTCCTCCTCACGAAGGTTCTGGTAAAACTGTGCCACATGTTTCTTCTGTTCTATACTCTTCTTCTCTTGGGAGTACTCATGTCTCCCAGCCTTATTGCATGTGATCTTTACCACGATGTCCACCTGGGCTTCAAGGTTCTTACCACTATCTACAGAGAGGTGCTAGTCTTACTTTTCTCTTATCCAGAGCACTTGTTCACAGTGCCCTTGTTCAAAGCTTAGAGAATGGATGTTTATCTATTTGTTTCTGTGGACAGTTTTTCTTGCCTTTAGTGTGCTCTGTAGGCTGCTGACTCCCTTCTCTGCACCTTAGTGAGCGTGGTTGCATGACGCTACCTACAGCTATAACTCTTACCTGAAGATGATGTGTCTGTGTTCGCCTGTCACTTTGCCTGCCATAGCCACAAAGGAGCGGTTTAGAATGCTTTTGGCAGAAAGAGTTACTTCTTATTGGGAATCCCACAGGAATTTCTGTGTCTCAAGCTCTGCACACCCAAGCCCCTTTAATCTGGGTTGTTGCTGTTTAATCACTTCATGTTCGATACTGTGTGGCCTGCAGAAACACCTGACAGAGTGTGAAGCACTGCAAAGATCCAGCATTGCTGTTGTTGCTCTTTTCTCAACTTGGGTTTAACAGTTTGGATTTCTCATATCAGATACTATGGTGGAGACTTCTAGTTGCCTGAACCATTGTCATTTTCATCTTTTTTCTTAATAACAGAAACTTGGCTTTTTAGAAGTACTCAGGCTTAAAATTAATAATAATAATAATGATAATAATAATTGTTTCTCAGGCTTCCTTGAAGCTAGAGGTAGCAAGTGAGTTACAATTTGAAATTATTGCCTAGGGCTTCTAGGAAATATCTTTAAGTGGGGCTGACTTGGCTGTCCCCTTAGCTTGCTCTTACCTGGCTGGTGGATGAGACCTTTGGCACTCTAGCTGCCATCTTGTGGCCCAGAGGACAGAGGGCACATACCAAGGAGTAAAGAGCAGAAAGACTGGAAGATCCTCCGGGAGCTGTTCTGTCAGCCTTGAACCACTCATCACTGGGTTTGTTTTACAAGAGAATAAAATTGGAACAGAATTTAACGTATTTAAACTACTAGAGTTGGGTTTGTTATTAGCAGCTGAATTCAATTCCTAAGTGATAGATACTCCCATATAGACTTTTTTTTGTTTGTTTCATTTCTTGTCATAGTACCCATATTTAGCATAAGGTCTTACACAAGTGTAAATATATTATTATTATAACACACTGTGGCCCAGTTCATAGAGTCCAATATTATATTTTTTCTATATATATATCGATATATTCTGTTACATAACACAACACTGTCAAACATTTTTAGGCTACTGTACCATACTTATACCAAGAAAAAAATGTTTCCTTTTTCTCTAAAGAGAATCTTTCAAGTTCATTAGAAAGTATAACTATTTTGAAACCATACAACTTCAGTAAGATTTATCAGTCTTTGATTAAGGAAATAACATGGGGCACCTGGGTGGCCCAGTTGGTTAAGTGTCTGCCTTCAGCTTAGGTCATTATCCCAACATCCTGGGATCGAGCTGCATGAGCCACTTGTCAGGTTCCCCCTTAGTGGAGAGCCTGCTTCTCCCTCTCCCTCTGCCCCGCCTCGCTAGTGCTCTCTCTCTACCTTAAATAAATAAAACCTTTTTTTCTTAAAAGGAAATAACATTATATGCAGAATTTGTCCTTCATAAAGCCTTATTAATTTGAGGACAGAGGGCACATACCAAGGATTAAAGAGCAGAAAGACCGGAAGTGACTATAAAAGAAGAATGAGTTTTATTATATGTATGTAAAAAATGCTCACATAGCTGAACTAGAAGAAGTGTGTCCAGACTGAGGCAAATTCATTAATTCCTTTCTGCTCCTGTCTTTGTAACAGCTATTCCTTTACCTTGAATGTTCTTTCCCTTCTTTGTTTGATAAAATACTACTTTTCCTGACAGCCCAGATCAGATGGCATTTTTTCCATGAAGCCCTCCCAACTTCCAAAACAGAATTATTCCTCCCCTTCTCTAGCTTCCCAGAGCAGTACAGCAAAATGCACTTACGCACTAATCTAGGCTCTCTGACTTTATTTTTTTAAGGCTCTCTGACTTTAAACTTACATGTGACTTGTTGTGATGAGCGCTGGGTGTTATGATTCAACTAATGAATCATTGAACACTACATCAAAAACTAATGATGTACTATATGTTGGCTAACTGAACATAATAAAAAAAGTAAATAAACTTACATGTGACTTAGACAAATTACTTAATTTCTTTAAGACTTAATTTTCTCATCTTTAAAATGACAATAATACTTATGCCGTAAAATAGTGATGAGATTAAATGAAGTCAGTTATATGAAGTTTTCACAAAGAAGTCAGTCTATATTTAACCCTCAAATTATAGAATTTTTCATTCTTATCTTCTTTATTAATTTTATGAGAATTATTCTTTCCATGTTAGCACTTAACATATAGTGTAGCTTAGCATTGTATCTCTTTTTTTTTTTTTTAAAGATTTTATTTATTTATTTGACAGAGAAATACACAGTGAGAGAGGGAACACAAACGGGGAGTGGGAGAGGGAGAAGCAGACTCCCTGCCGAGCAGGGAGCCCGATGCGGGACTTGATCCAGGGACTCCAGGATCATGACCTGAGCCGAAGGCAGTCGCTTAACCAACTGAGCCACCCAGGCGCCCGCATTGTATCTCTTGAAGGCTAAATTCTGCACAGTGTAGAACAGGAAAATTTCTTATCCATCTTTGAGTAGCCTTGAACTAAATGGTGATTAACTCATTCATTGATCAGGGTGAATCTTAAATAAGTATCTTTTGTTTATTTTTTTTTGTTTATTGAGGTTTAATTGACATACAACATTATACTAGTTTCAGGTGTACAACATAATGATTCCATATTTATATATGTTGTGATCACCATAATAAGTCTAGTTCACAACCATCATCATACAAAATTACAGAATTAATTTTTGTGTATGGTGAGAACTTTTAAGATTTACTCTCTTAGCAACTTTCAAATCTAGGATATAATATTATTAAGTATAGTAGCAATGCTGTATACTACATCGTTATGACTTTCTTACTTTATAACTGGAAGTTTGTACCTTCTGACTCCCTTTACCCACCCTGACTCCCTGCCTCTGGCAACCACTAATCTATTCTGTGTATCTATGAGTTTAGTTTTTGTTTTGTTTTGTTTTTAGAGTCCACATATGAGTGAGATCATATGGTATTTGTCTTTTTCTGGCATTTCATTTATTTCACTTATTTCGTAGCATAATGCCTTCAAGGTTCATCCATGTTGTTGTAAATGGCAAGATTTCATTTTTTTTTATGGGTGAATAATATTCGTGTGTGTGTGTGTTTATCACATATTCATTCGTCAACAGACATTTAGGTTGCTTCCATGTCTTGGCTATTGTAAATAATACTGTAATAAACCTGGAGGTGCATATCTCTTTTGGAGTTAGTTTTTTTCATTTTCTTCAGATAAGTACCCAGAGGTAGAATTGGTGGATCATGTGGTCTTATTTGCAGTTTTTTTGAGGACCTCCATACTGTTTTCCATAGTGACTGAACCAATTTACATTCCCACCACATGCATAAGAGTTCCCTTTTCTCAATGACCTCACCATCACCTGTTGTTCTCGTGTTGTTGATTTTAGCCATTCTAATAGGTGTGAGGTGGTACCTCGTTGACATTTTGATTTGCATTTCCCTGATGATAAGTGATGTTGAACATCTTTTTCAGGTACCTGTTGGCCATGTGAATATCTTCTTAAAAAAATATCTATTCAGATCTTCTGCACATTTTTAAATCAGATTGAATTTTTTGCTATTGAGTGGAATGGGTTCTTTATATATTAAGTATACTAAGTATCTTTTGGATGAATTAATTAATTCATTGATTAAATAATGATTGATTTTTACCTGCCTTGTGCTTTGTATGTAAAGATCATACATATACATTCCAAGCTATTATAGAAGTGTTGTGAAAAAAAAAAAGGGGGGCCCTGGACAGCTCAGTCAGTTGAGCATCCAACTCTTGATCTCAACTCAGGTTTTGATCTCAGGGTCGTAAGTTCGAGCCCCATGTTGGGCTCCACACAGGCCATGGAGCCTACTTAAAAAAAAAAAAAAAAAGTGTTGTGTTTGTGCTAATGAATCTACATATTCTTATCTGATCACCTACTTCAGAAGGGGTAAGAGAGCCTTACCATGATACAGAATAAAATTAACTTCCCCAGCTGAAGATTCCTATGATCCTAGCTTTATCCATCTGTCATGTCAGTAGCTGAGCCAACCTATCACGGGGCACCATAGGAGTGAGGCAACGTGGCAGTGTGCAAAGTGGATTCTTTTGGAGTGAAATGTATGTGAAGATGTTGGCAATAGGAAAATTAAGCCCTCAAAGGCATTCAAATGAATCCTGTGGGATGGTGAGCTGTGCATCTCTTTCAACAACTACCAAGAAATACAAATACCCCAACCATATTGTGTTGTTTTAGTCCATGCTGAATTTCATGGAGTATAAATTCTTGTCCAATCTAAGCACATCTGTTCATAATAATTAACTTCTGTGCCTTGTGAGCAGAAAAGCAGCATCAGCTATACAGTGAGATGCATTGGCTTTATTTATGTTTGTCATAATGATTCATTGAGACATTATGGGGAAGCAGATGCTTTTTACGCACTCAAAGACTCTGTATTGTGGCTGCCTATGCACTGCCATTACTCCTCATATGTTGAATTAAGCAGGGCTTTAAGGTTGTAGAGCATTATGGTTGTCAAGTGTTAATACCACTGTCGGAGTATAATTTTGAAACTTTAAAAAGTCATTTGCTCATTCCAAAACTCAGTTCCCCTTTCCTCTCTGGTGTGGGATCATAATTTAAACCCTAATCTGGATTTTGAGTAGAAGCTTTTATAAAGTTGCAAATCACTGGACTGGAAATTCCTGTGAAAAATTTAATTCCAGTCCCAGATCTACCACCTTTTCTGTCGAAAACAAGCAATACCACTTTCCCAATAGAGAACTTATGATGATTAAAGTGCAATTATAGAAGTAGAGCACATAGCAGGGACCCTGGCTGTAATGATAACCATAGCCAATGAAGTTATTTTTTAGCTCTGTTCTAACTGTATGGATTATTGTACTTAGTACTCAAAAACTCCTATGAGGTAGCTACTATTATTGTGCCCATTTTATGTATGAGGAAACTAAATCTTAGAACAATTAATTTTGCCAAACTCATTCACCAATAAAGTGTGGAATTGGGATTCAAGCCCATGTTGTGTCACTTTAGAGATGACATCCCTTAACTTTGCTGTTCTTCATTTCATAAATGTTAGCTGACCAATGTTTGACTAAAGCTGAGACAAAAGCATATTTTGACCTTGAGTTGAGTTTTGATCAGACAGTTTTAAATCATAGCCTTAGAAATGGTTATAATATAGTTAGGTAAGATATAAGAAATGCCCAAGAATGATATCCTGTCATCTAGACTTGGAACATCTCTACTTGACACAGAGCCTCTCCTGTTGTCTTTGAGGTATAGAAGCGTAGTTTTAATTGGTATGGGAAGACATGGGGGAAAGGATGTTTTATTATCTCTATCATAAATACATCAAAAATATCATCTGACACTTGCACAGCTTTTGTACTGGAAAGTCATTCCAAAGCTCCTGTTGAAAGGGCAGCCCCCACGCAACCACATCTGTTACCGTTTGGCTCCACATTCCTGACCCCTGGACAGGCAGGCTCACTGGCCCAAGTCACTCAACACATATTTACACACATAATTTAGTAGAAACTCAAAAAATATGTTGATGGAGAAGTCAAAAGGCTGTGATGGATCATGTTCAATCAAAAATTTTGTATGAGAAAAACTATGTGTGAGCAGAAACCATGGGATTAGAAAGGATCTATTAAATGGAATAGCAAATAAATACATAAATAAATAAAATCAGCATAGTTAACAGAGAGAGTAGACTAAAACAAGTATGAGGATGGGGGCAGAGGTGGCATGAGAGAAACACCATTTAGCCCGTGAACAAGGGAACAAGTAGACTTACCTGGCTTCCGTGGACCCTAGTGTCTTTCTCCCACCAGAAGCTTGGTGTTCAAAGTGTCTTCTTTTATCCTTATGAAATCCTCCCTTCTCTTTTTTCTTGACAAAATAACCTTATAGTGCTCTCCCACTTCCCACTGAGGTATCATAAGTAACTTCTTTTACTTTCAACCAAAAGAATGAATTAAAGCATCTACTCTTCACTGACTATCCTGGAAGGTAGTGTGTGGCATTAAGCTGAGAATTTTGGCTGCACATAGCTCTGGACTTTCATCTCTTCTTTGATACTTATTATCTATGGAGGGAGGAAAGGAAACTATTTTGATTAAGTAGTAGCAAGTAGGTGAGTGTGTAGCCTCTTGCTTATGTGAGTGAATTTGATGCGAAACTTGATGACAAATTTGTCGCCAAGCCAAACAGGAGACAAACTTTAGCAAATTGGTAATTTGGAAAGATATTAATTCCATCAGCTTAACAGGCACATATTCATTATTTTATAGGAGAAAATTTAGGAAGATGAATGAGATTTTATTTGACAAGAATAAATGTTCTGGTTCTTGTGAAGCAAAACGCCACATTATTGTCAGCAGTAATACCTTTCATTTATTTTCATATTTTCCCTAGGTCACAATCATTTTGAAAGTGAATTTTAATTAGGAAAATACATCACTTTCTGAGGCTCACAGCAATAAGTGGCCACAAGAGATACCATCATTTGAGACTTAGGTTATCTCTTACCCTGTTGTCAAAACTCTTGGGGATATAATAGGTTTCAGAGGTAAAAGTGAGTACCTTTGAAGTTGATACATAGTGCTATTTTCCTTTCACTTATCATGCTATATTGCAATTTTTAATTACTTCTCTGTATCCTAAATACCCTGAGGCAGAGATCAACCCCTTTAACATGTACAGCCCTGGAGCTTTGTGTAGTTGGACACACAGTGGGCACTCAATAAATGTTTGTTCAATCAGTGGATAAAAAAAATAAACTAGTGATATATCTTTTCCCTAATGAGTTACCTATCCATTGTTGTATCTACAATCCTTGAATTAATGTTCTTAAGGAGAAAAATGTAGACAGCCAATAATTAATGAAATTCATCCTGTTTATTTCATTCAATGAGAAATTACTAAATATTTTGAAACCCATTCATTCATTGCTTTGAATTTTATTATACACTTTGTGAAATAACAACAACAACAGAAAGCCTCTATTGGTCCTATCCTCAAAATGGCTATAGTGGAAAGGGATATAAATGACATGTTTACCAACCAACATACTTTGTGGAGGGATTGCTACTTTCTCATAGTGATTCTTACATAGTACTTCTCCCATTGTTAACAATGGACAGTTTTTTTGGGGGGGATGCATATTCCTATAGAAAAATAAAAGTTAAAGAAATATCTGGTTTGTATAAACCAAGGGAATTACTAATCAAAACCAGAGTCTAAAAACAGCAGGGGACTAGTTAAAAGAAAGGACCAAGAAGACAAATTAAAATGGGAATCAGAGCAAAATCAAAGCTCCATTTTACTGACTGGTTTCCAAGGAGCTTTCTCTCAGGAGGAAGAAAGCATCAGACATGAATCAGCTTGATCAATACGTGCCTCTTCCTTGTGAATAGAGGTCAGCAAACTCCATTTCATAGTTAACTGCATTCAACTGGTTGTTCAGTTTCCGTGATAAGATATGACAGATTTACTCAAATTCAGTGGTTTTATTTCTTATCCAGCCTGTGGCTTTGCCATAGGTGTTGGCATTATGTAGTGTGTCCATTCAAGATTTTGTTGCTATAGTAAATAGTCTCTGCAAAGGTAGCTACAGCTAAATAAGAAATCATCTCTGAATTCGGCACCATTCCCCACCTCTTCTTTTTTTAAAACAGCTGGTCCCAGACAGAAGGTCCATGTCTGGGGCAGGGAGGAGGAAGCTCCAAACTGAAGTGAAAGCGAACAGTTGACTTCTACTTTAGTTTACTTTTCATCTACAACTTTTTTTTTCATTTCCCTATTTTGCTTCCCATAGAAAAGAGCAAGGACAGCGGTGAAAGCAGGTTAAAAATACTTGTACTCAACAAAATGATATTGCAGAAGGAATCCTGGTTGATGGGGTTTGCCAGACCTGCACTTCTTCATGTATTAGTTGTCTGACTGTGAGGAACTATGTATCCTACATCAGTTTCATGATCTTTAAAATTACAAGACACAACAGCAGACAATTGAGAACTAAATGATATAATCTGAAAAAAAGAAACCACTTAGTGCATTGTCTGGTACTCAATACATGTTAGCTAAGTTTAATATCTGTAATATGGGAATAATATCTATTTCTTCTATTTGACAGGAAGAAATGAGATGGCATAAACAGATTTGGAGGGATGATTTTGATGCAAGCAATTTAAAACTCTACTCAAATTATCCTACTACCCAGAAGTCAATACTTAGCATCTGCTTCATTTTTTTTTGTTTGGACTCTTCTGTACTTCCTTCATTTTCTGGTTTCTCTGTGGCTACACAATGCCAGACTTAACATCCATATGTTGCCATGATATTCAAAGGAGAGGAGATGTATCTTCCAAGTGATTCTCTTAAGTGTGAGGGAACATTTTTTCCTAGAAGCCTTTGGAAATCTTCCCTCATGCACCATTGACTTAGATTGGGTCACAAGCCCATTCTGGAACCAATCTTGTTAATAGGGGAAATATCAAGACCTGATATGAATAAATTTGCATTCTTGATCCAATCAATCCAATCCAATCCAAGTATAACCTTTATACTCTTCAAGCCTACCTCTGGCAGTACTGAGGGATTTAACTTCTCTAGAGACACATATTCATAGTGGGGAGGAATAGATACCCAAAGGAAAATTAGGGCTCCCTCAGGAAGGAAAAGTGTGCATAAATAAAGAATGCATAAAAAGCAAACAACATTGTAACAATGTATAAACATGCCTTTATCTTTGCCTGGCATGTAATTGATGCTCAGTGTAAACTGCACTAAAGAAGCTTCAGGGCAAATTTTACAAAGCCACTTAGATTTCCGAAAGTGGGACTGAATCATTGACAAAGGGGACGGTGCCTCTATTTTTTTCTAAAGCCATGAAATCCACTCAAAATCATGCCTGCTAATTCTCTCATATTGCCCTCCTGAGTAAGAAAAATTGTCACTTAGTCCAAGGTATTAATTGCAGGACCACCAAATGCAGAGCTGCTCAGAGATATAAAAACAAATAGGATACATTGGAATGAATTTTCTTTGAAAATGAAATAGTGGACAAAACTGGATATACATAAGTAAAAATGACTGAGTCCTCACAAAATAGCAACTAGGAGAGCCTGGGTGGCTCAGTTGTTAAGCGTCGGCCTTCAGCTCAGGTCATGATCCCAGGGTCCTGGGATCGAGCCCTGCATCGGGCTCCCTGCCCTGCGGGAAGCCTGCTTCTCCCTCTCCCACTCCCCCTGCTTGTGTTCCTTCTCTCACTGTGTCTCTCTTTGTCAAATAAATAAATAAAATCTTTAAAAAAAAACAAAAAACAAAATAGCAACTAAACCAACACAAATCAATATGAGAATGTCAGAAGAATGCACACCCCCTTGATACATGCAGTTAGAAAATAGTAGCTTAAAAAAATATTTTAAAAGGCTGTTTGTCATTCTGTTAACTTGTATGTCTATATGTGTCCTTCTTCTCTGTATACACAAGACTTTAATATAAAATAGGGAGCACTTCCATACACACAGCTGTCATGGTTAGACGTGTTTTATGATAAATGTTTAAGTGTGAAAATAGTAAGTGCATAAAATCTGTTTGTAGGTCAATGCTAGAACACTTACGCTTGTTGATTCTTTCCTGGAAAATACCGTTATCCACACATTTAATGGTTTTATTTCTATTTGATTAAGTCATCTTTCCTTCCTTTAATGGTTAGTAAGTTATTTGTCATTTCTAAGTGAAAGCTGGGTGTACTTTTTGAGGATTTGCATATTCTCCTGCTAAAGTCCCTGATTTAAAGAGCAGGCACGAGACAGCTAGAACAACCTGGCCAGGGAAGGTCTGGAAAGCCCAGCTGATGGCCATGCTCAAGACTCTCAGTGACATCTGCTGAGCATTGTGGACTTCCTTATTGATCTTGCCCCAGAGCATTGGCCTGTATCAACCACCCAATGCATTCAGGATTTGATTGATTTGTTTTGATTTATTACTGTTAATATTAGAAGTACCTCATTATTGTGATTTCCTACTTTTGATACCAAGGAGTGGAACCTCAGTATAGTCTTACTGTGATTAGTTAATCTAACCTCTGACTGATACTTTTCCAGTGATGTCTTTCTCCTCTTCCTTCCATGGATTCTACTCTCCTCCCTCTTTACTTTCTCTTCACTACCCTCTCCCTCCTCCACGTCTCCTTCCCTTCTACCTACTTCTCTTCTTTACTCCCTTTTTACTTCCTCCCGCCATCTCTCTTCCCTTCCCCTCTACCTTTCTCCATCATTAAATATTTACTGCGGGCTTATCAGAGATCAATAAATATGAGACAATTATAGTGCATCGTTTTAAGTAAGCTCTGACTTTGAAATGTGTAAAGCTAGAAGTGGTAAAAAGATGTTTTCAAGCAACAGTGTCAGAATTGTTAGAGAATGAAATTAATTTTGATTTCTAGTCTTACACATGCATTTCTTTATAGCACAATAGCTAAACAGCATTAATCATTTTAAGTAAAAGCTGTCAAGTTTTACAGATGTGGCCTTTTATGTTTCCAGATTATTTCAGGGGCCTTTTTGTGAAAAGTATCCTGGCATTTTGAAAAGTAGATAATCCATAGTGACATTTTTTTATCAGTTGGATGAATTTTCAAGATACCATGGAGGCAAAGGTTCACAGTGCTCTTGCAATGTCTTTCCCTTATTGATATTGGGGGGTTTGCTTTACAATTAGGCATTTACAAGTTATTGGCATTTTTCACTACTTCTTCTTTATGAGTGGAATATGGGTCTACAAGACTTGACATCATAGTCTTAAACATGCATGGGTCCAATCAATTAGATAAAGATAACATGTTATATTTCAAAATTAATTTGAAAAAATTGCTAATTTTTTAATTGAATTTATTTTACCCTTAAGGGCTTCTCTACTAAAAATTAGAAAGAGAAAAGCTCAAGAACAAATACAGTAACTAGTGTCCAGTAGCAACAGGCTTTGGTTGTCCTCTTACGCTAATGCTTAATTATATTGAATTTCATGGAGAATACTCCTGAAATTTCACATAAAACATTTAAATGTTAATCAGGACACTGCTAATTTTCCTGTTATTTTGCTGAGATAAACAAACAAAAACAAAATCTTTCTTTTAGTCTCACTCTAAAACATGAATCAAGAAAACATAGTAATGGAATATATGTTAGCAGCGAGTGTATCTCTTTCTTGGAGAGAGGGTGTTAGGAGGCTACTGTCTAGTGGGCCCCAACTGGTTTTCCTTCTCCAACATACCTTCCCAAATCCTCTTACACCAGAAACATTTAGTGAGCAACAGAAGGAGTTAGGTGGTCATGTGTATCCAAGAAACCATATGCATCAATTCACCCTAAGCTTCCCAGAGAAATACTGGGAGGGTCTGTGGGGTAGAGGAAATAGTTGCTAAGTAGAGAGCAGATGAGGGCATGCTAAGAGTTTAGGCATCATCCTGGACATCTCTCCCCCTCCATCTCTGGCCCAGCTCCAGGTTCTCACACATTTACTTTTTGAGGATTCTCACATTGTCTTCACCTCCACCACCACCACCCTAATTCACATTAGCATTTCAATCCATTCCCCACCCTTTCAAATACAAGAACAGAACTATGTCATTTCCTTGCCTAAAATACTTCAGTCATTTTCCTCTACTCTTAGGACAAAGGCACGATCCTTAACATGGTTGAGAAAGACCAGTATATCTGTATTCCTTTTCAGGCCTGGAAAGCCCATTCCTCCCTCAGACTCCATGCTCCAAGCCACACTGGTCTTTGTTCAGTTCCTAGAACAGTCGTTGCTCTCTTCAACCTCAGGCCCTCTGCAGATCTCTCCCTTCTTCCTGGGATACCCTCCTCAGGAAAGGAAACTTCTCTGTCCCCACACTGTTAAGATCTCCCTGTGACACCCCTGGATATTATAGCACTTTCCACAGATTTCATTTATGAATTTGTGTGATTAGTTACTTAATAACTACTCTTTAATTAATGATGTGACAAGACCAGATAATGAACTCCATGAAAACCAAATTATAAATTCATAGTTGTTGTACCTACTCCTAATTTCCCAGAATCTAGTATAATGACTAGGAACTCTAGTTTATGCATATGTGAATACATAACTATCCATGGAAGGAAAGTACAAGATAGTAGATGTGAGATCTGATGTCAGGCAGACTGGAATTCCAGTCTGGGCTTCCTTGCTATCTAGCTGTGTAACCTTGGTCAAGTTACATAATCATCCATAAACTTAGTTTCCAACAGGGCTAATAACTTGACACATAGTGATTATAAAAATTAAATTAGATAATGTCTTAATAAAGTTACTGTCGGTAATATTATGCCATTATTATACTTAGCTCTATGTTAAAGTTGCATTAATCAGCACTCTAATTTCCTTTTAAGGGCAGTTTATGGCATGTTAGCTGAATGCACAGTTAGTATGGTGCTAAAATTGCAATCTCTTATTGGTATTTCTTTGACATTCTTAAGAGCCATTAGGAATCAGGAAGTGAACATGATTTCTGGCTCTCTCTTCTGTAGTTATCTAGCTATGAAGTTTTGGATTTTGAATTTTGTCTACTTTTTTCTAATTGTCTATGCTATATAATTTTGGACTTTGTCTACTGCCTGGCTCTTTTACTGGCTTTCTTTCTTACCCACCAGATGGTTGCCAGAGTATCTTTTCTTTAGCAGGTAATTCCTGGGAACATCATGAGTGGTGGCATAGCAATTATGCAATGAAGAACCAATATTGAAAGCTAAAAAAAAAAAAAAAAAAGATAAAACTTCAGCCTTTTGGCAATGTAATTTCCAAAAATAAATAAAAAACAAAAATATTTAATAAACATGCGTTGTTTCCAGTTGCAACTTCTCGAAATTCAGGAAAATGTCAAGACTATTGGTAAAAATAATGGTTCTTCAGTCAGTAAATTTTCAGAATTTTCAGAAACACTCACCTGACCAAATTAAGTCTTGTGTTTTCTTATCTCTGAGTACCTCTGCATGCATACAGCCTCTGTACCTAATCCATCAGTCACCTTTGATTATTTTACTCAGCATGTGCCTAGACTGTGCCAGACATCCTGGAAGGTATAAAAGGCCTCGTATCTGCACAGAAAGAGATTATTGCCTAGTTGAAAAAATAAGATTCCTTTATGGATTAAAAAGACAGCCAGTTAGCAGACAAAATCCAAAATTTTCTAGCACAGATAACTAGAGAAAAGAGAGCTAGCTAGCAAGAGGGCCTTTATTTGACCTTTTGCAAGAAAAGCAGATTTCTTGGATAGCTAAAGGTACTCTGTTCCCTTCTGATACCCAGGTGTTCTCTCTTCACTCCCTCTCCTTAGTTCTACACTTTGTACTACTGCTTAGGAACCCTCCCTTCTCTGTTGTTACTAATCTCCTTCTACTGCATCCTCCCAGTGCCCAGTAACCTGTAGCAGAACATGAATGCTGATGATGGGGTGAAGTAGCAGCAGAAGGCTGGATGGAAAAGCTCTCTCCCTTGATACGACTTTTCTTAATTCAGCTAAACCCATTCTCCAGGATGGTTCTGAACTAAGAGTCAGCAAACTTTTCCAGTAAAGTCCCCAATAGTAGATATTTATGGTTTCGCAGACCATAGGGTTTCTGTCATCACTACTCAGTTTTGCCGTTCAACTGGAAAACAACTGTAGATGATATGTAAACACAGGGGCGTGGCTGCAGTCCAGTAAAACTATTTACAAACAGGCAACAGTCTAAATTGGACTCACAGGCTATGGTTTGCTGAGACCTGTTCTGTTTTCCCAAATAGATCCTGCTAATAGAGACTGTTAAATAAGCTGAGAATTGGGTTAGCTGGATTTCTATAATGTACCCCAGGAACATTTTATTTCTGTGGAAACATATGGTAGTTATTTGGAAATTCAAATTGAGTTAATCATAACATATAAACTTTAAGTATACAACCACTCATAAGTTAGACACTGTCTCTTTGTCCTGTATAAGCCAGAAATTGCCTAGTATTGGGAGGTTCTGAGGGCTCACAGATAAGGTAACAAAAGCACTGACTATTAGTAATAGATTGCCAAGGAAGCGAGTGTTCTCCATGGGCTCTATAAACGGTATCTGATCTTTGTCCTTTTGCTGTTTCCATGAAGGGTCCATAAAACAACAGAGAACAGATTAGCAATGCATCACATGCAACAGATTAGATACATCGGGTCTTACTTCTTTTATTTTAACCTTTCTTTTATTCTCCCCACTCCCAGGAAAGGGTTTTTTCTCATCCTCATTGAATTTTTCTGCCAGAGTTAATAGCCCAGATTCACAGCCTCTAAATAAATTAGCAACAGTTGGTGATAATATTGGTTTGGGAAGAGAAAAAATGTTTGGCATGCATTACATTAGTTAGACAGATTGGAACCAGATTAAGGACAGAGGGGGTAGTAAGGTGATTTTGAATTGTAGTTATTGCCCTTCAGTACACTTAGAGTAAATAGATCAAATGCTGGTTTTGAAGATAGCAAAAGCCTCGGAAAGGCCAGAATATTGATTTTAGGTGATTTTACTTTTACAGAGAATGGTGATTAGGATTCAGACATAGCATATTCAAGAGGAAACTTTCTTGGGTTTGAAGTGAAGAATATTGCCCTCCCAAGTTTGAAATGTTTGTTTTCCTTTTCTTTTTTTGGTTTTTAGTAGGTTTTTTTCGTTCTACTGCTTTATTTTTATATTTTCTTAATTTTCTTGTGGCTTTGTTCTAGTGGTGAGATACTCCACTAGTGAGCCATTAATAAATATTATTTAGTACACTTAATTTTCAAAGAACAGAGATGCTTACTACTTAGAGAAGCATAAAATACTGTGTTGGGCTACATCCTGATAAGCCCATTGTAAACTGAAAATACTCTGTTGAAAATGCATTTAATACACTTAACCTACTACCATCACATTTTAGCCTTGCCTACCTTAACTGTGCTCAGAACACTTACATTTGCCTACAGTTGGGCAGAATCATCCAACACAAAGCCTATTTTATAATAAAGTGTTGAATGTCTCATGTAATTTATTGAATACTATACTGAGAATAAAAAAACACAATGGCTATACGGTAGAGAATGGTTATAAGTGATCAGTCCTTTGCCCTCATGATTGTGTGGATGACTGGGGGCTGCGGCTTACTGCCCAGCCATCACCATAGAGCATTGTATGCATATCTAGCCCAGGAAAAGATCCAGTTTCAAAAATCCAAGTACAGTTTCTACAGAATGCATATGGCTTTCCCGCCTTCGTTAAGTTGCAAAAAAAATCCGTTAAGTCAAATCATTGTGAGTTAGGAACCGTCTGTATAAAAATTTAAAAGGTTGTTGGTTATTGAAACTTGCATGTTGCTTTTTTGAGTCAGTAAAAGAAAATTCTTAATTATCAATACTGAAGTGTCGGGGCAGCAGTTAATCATGAAAATTAAGTCATCCAAAATACTCAAGGTGACTCTAAATATTTGGGGGCCATTTATAGTTAATAGTTATGTCTGATGTTAAGAAATTTAACTGCCTGCCAAGGATGCAGTATAAAGAGCTGAAGCAGGAAAAGCTACAAAGTGACTTGACTCCTCCCCAAACTCTATTATCTTTGGAAGCTACCCTGGCACCATCTGATGGCATCTACCTGACTCCACTTCAACTCAAATAAGTTTAATTTTCATCCTTTCAATTCTTGGTCTAATCTGCTATGGCCAGTGTGGCAGGATTGTACATATCCACCTGACAGCCAAGAATCTACCCTGTGCATCTGAAAATACAGAGGTAGTGCTATGTAAACTTCCTTCCCTTCTAGCTCTACCTTCAAAATGGGCTGCATATCAAACTAAAATCAAGACTTGTGGAAAACCGTCAGCAGATCAGTTGCAATAACAGTGGCTCTTTTCATGGCCTCACTCCTTGTGCTGGGAACATGAAGAACCACACCCAGCTGACCACAGGACAGGTACTTCAATTATGAAGTCAGGTTCTCAGACAGAAGACCACACAACTGTGTGTGTCAACTTCTTTTTGATCTGTTTAGTGAAGCATTGCATTACGTAAAAGTCCCCCATTATCTTTAAAATGTCTTTTAAAATAATCATTTCGACCCAGGTCATGTTCTCAGCGTCTTGAGATTGAGCCTCATGTGAGGGCTTTGTGCTGAGTGTGGAGCCTGCTTGGTATTCTCGCTCTCCTCTGTCCCTCCCCTCCTGCTCACGCATAAGCTCTCTACATAAATAAATAACCGTTTAAATGTCTGTTCTTTGAGAATAAATTGAAGATCTTTGAGGTCACACCAAATTCTCCTCCGCTCCAGTCTTTTTTATGTATCAGCTTTATATTTATTTTCTTTTTAAGACAATTTTTGACCTGAAAAAAAGTTGCAAAATACTACACTGGCTATTTGTAAGCCAGCTTTCACTGTTGTTAACATCTTACATATAAATAATAATGTGATTATCTGAACCAGGAAAGTATAGTGATATAGTACTACTAGTAATCTTCAGACTTTATTCAGGTTTCACCAATTGTCCCATGAATTTTGATTTTTGTTTTGCTTTGTTTTTCTCATCTAAGAGTCAATCCAGGATTAGTTTTTCCAGAGATTAGCATTTAGTTGTCATGTTGCCTTCATTGCCCTCAATCAGGGACTGAGTCTTCAGTTTTTCCCTCTCATGACCCAGACAATTGTGAAGATCACTCATCATTTATTTTATAGTATGTTTCTCAGGTTGGGTTTGTCTGACGCTTTTCTTTAGGTTGACTTTATATCTTTTTTGGCAAAAATGGTGTCAAATCAGGAGTTGCCTGATATCAACATGTCTTACAGCTTAATTTTGATCACTTTGTTAATGTGCTATCTGTCAGGTTTCTCCACTGTGAAGTGGCTATTTTTCTCTTGTAACTAGTGTTTTTGTGGGAATTTACTTTGAGACTACACAAATACCCCGTTTCTCATTCTTTTGCCCATTAATTTTAGCAACCATCAATGATTCTAATTAGCAAAATTCATAAAGGTAACATTTGTCAAGTGGTGATTTTCTATTTCCATCATTCTTACTATATTTATTCATTTGAATACTGCTGATAGGAAGAATTGTCTCTTCTCCACCAACCAGTTTATTCAACTATTTATATTTTGGATCATATATACAATAAATATTATGTTAATATATAATATAATGTATATATTATATCATGGATAATTATTTTGTTAAATGAATTATAATCCATTACTATCACTATTTTGTTGCTCATATTGTTACCGATTTGGCCATTGGGAGAGTCTTCATGTTGGCTCTTTATAACATATTTTAAAGAGGAAAAAATATATTCTTACGGACACTGTTATGGTTATATAATGCTATGTAACAAACCCAAAACTTAGTGGATTAAAATAACACTGCAGTGTTATTAGTTCTCATACTTCTAGGGATGGGCTCTCTTAGCTTGGTGTTTTTCACTTGGGATCCATCAGACAGTTCCAGTCAGGCAGCTGATAGGACTGCTGAAGTCTTCTTTAGTTACATATTTAAAGCTTGGCCAAGAGTGGTTGGAACAGAAGAGGCTAGTCAGGTATTTTTTTCTCCAAATATTCAATCCAAATGGCTAGTTAGGCTTCCTCGTACTATAGTAGTCTCAAAATAGTTGGACATTTTACATGGCAGGTAACTTCTCCCAGACCAAGTGTTCCAAGGGACCCATGTGGAAACGACAAGGTTCTTGATGACCCGGCCTCAGAAATCACACATTGTTACTTCTACTGTATTCTGTTGATCAAAACAGTTATAGACCAGTGGATTCAAGGTTGGGGAATGGGAAGCCTGACCAACCACTCTCAATGGGGAAATGGCTGCAGAAGAAGGAGAGAGGAAATTGATGATGACATCTTGGAGACAAGCCACTTGTACATACCTAGTATTGATTTAAATTAGTTTAATGTTAATGCCACTTAATACATCTAAATCCTCAAAACTAAGAAAATATTATTTATGTTTATAGTGCTTGTGAATTATAAAGTAAGAAAAGTTAAATGCAAACTAAAAATCCCATATATTTTAAATTAACAATATTAATTTACATGACATTTGATGTTGCTTCATTAAAGCCAAGAATCTGCTCCGGATGTGGTGCGAAATGCTGTGAAGGAGGTTTTTCAGTCTGGCATACTAAGACTTCATCCTTCCCTTAATTACAGAGTCTGTAGGTATAGTGCACATCCTGAGATCATTTGCTGATGGAGGGAAGGGAAGAGGACAGAGAAGGTAGTAAAGCTCATGTCTGCGGAGATGAAATGTTTTTTTAGGGAGTTTATTAAGGTCCCTTAGCATCAGGAAATTACCTTTTTCATGATTCTGTCCCCGACTGACTACTTTTATTTAGTCAACAAGATAATATGTATAGTAGATACAGGTCTCCACTCTCAAGGGAGTTATAGTCTATGTCTCTGAAACATAAGGAAGTGCCAGCCTGAATTTTCTTTTAAAAAATGACAAAGGATAAGCTTTTTTTCTGAATAAATATCTTTTGAAGACAAATGAAAGCCTGACTCCAGGTACTTTTTTTCTAAGACCTGTGTCATCAGGAGGAGTCTTGTGCCATTAGAAATGCAGTCCTTCTGCTCAGACAAACAAGCACAACTGTTCCTGTCGGATGGCAAGCATCCAGTGCATCCAGAAATCACTGAAGCAGGTGTGTTTATGGTAGATGCAAAAATAACTAGAGAAGAGCAAACAAGCACAAGCTCTTTAATGTTCTACAGAACTCTATGAGAAAAGAAAAAACTAAGAATATCAAGAGAAAGTATTTCTTGCCATACTTGGGAACACGGGAGTGGATGAAGCAGAGAAAAAAAGCACAGGACTGTGAAGGGGTGGATCGGGACCCAGAGTTAAAGTGGATGTCCTAATTTCTAAATCGAATATATAATAAAAAAAAAAAAAAAAAGAAAGGCTCTTCACTTATGGTTTGGGGCTTGGGGGAAATTTATCTGGCAGCTATTGTTAATAAATTGGTCTCTTATTGAGAGTCATAAAGGAAAGTGTTTTGAGCCAAGTGATTATCATGATGTGACTCTGGGAGAGGGACCAACCAATGGGAGGAAGCAGCCATAGGATTTTATTCACTTTGGTGGCTTTGGGAGAGGCAGAAAGGGATGTTCTTTTGTCCAGTGGCAGTATCGTAGCCAATGAGATTTATCCGAGGCGCGATTATTGCTAATTGAAAACTTTTCTCACTTACATACATGCATGTCTCCTTTTCTGCCCATACCTCCCTCTTTAGTTCTCTTTTTGCTTCTCAATTTAACCATGTTGCCAGGCATTGACTGCAATTGACTAGAGAGAAGAGAATAAGCTTTTTTTCTTCTTTTAAAATATCAGACAGGGTGGCGCCTGGGTGGCTCAGTCGTTAAGCGTCTGCCTTCAGCTCAGGTCATGATCCCAGGGTCCTAGGATCGAGCCCCGCATCGGGCTCCCTGCTCCGCGGGAGGCCTGCTTCTCCCTCTGCTGCTCCCCTTGCTTGTGTTCCCTCTCTCCCTGCCTCTCTCTCTGTCAAAAAATAAATAAAATCTTAAAAAAAAAAAAATATCAGACAGGTCTGGGATTTTATCCCAGTTTCTCCACTTACTAACTAGGTGATATTTGGCAGGTTGCCTGATATTCTGATACCCTACTTTTCTTTTCTTTATGGTAAAGATCTAATAAGTACATCATAGGATTGTTTTGATATAGAAACTTACTAGTTCAGTGTCTGGTACATTGGAGATATGCATCATATCTATATCTATATCTATCTATTTATATATTGTATTATTATGGTTTATGGTCAATATGAAATCACTTCCTTTATTATAGATATTTTATCTTGAATTGTGCTCTTACGTCCAGAGTTTTCTTTCCATCAAATAGGTACAAATCTGAAATCTGTTCTCCATATTGCATAATTTAAGGGAAATTCAGATTTCACTTTAAAATTCCAGGTTTTAGATGAAATATATTTTGAAACTCATGTGTAAGGGGAGTAAAGGTTTTAGAAGGAATTCAGAGGAGAGTTATCTAAATAACCAAAGTGTTAGGCTGTTAGAACTTTTGGTTCCCAACATTGGCACTATTGGTATTTTGGGCAGGATGACTCTGTTGTAAAGGATTGCCCTGGGCAATGCAGGATGTTTAGCTTTTCTGCCCCTAGGTACTAAATACCACCTAGTCATCGCAACAACCACAATGCTTCTCATTTTTAAATTCTACTGAGAGGAGAACAACCACTCTTAATTGAGAACCTCTGGACTAGACTATATATATATCTATTTATTTGTTTTACAATAAGGGGTATGTTTCCAGATGTTAGGCTGAACACATACTATAGTGCACAAATCCTATACTATACTATAGCTTGTATAGTATACAAGTATATCCTATAGTATATCCTTAGAAATTATAGAAAAGATAATTTAATGCATAACTTCATTCTTTTGAAATATATTGAGTCCTTGATGGACCAGAAATTGCTAACATAAAGGATTCAATAGGTGATGGCAGCAGTCGTCTCAAATATACACACGTTGGGTTTTGAGATGGCCTAATAAATGGTGTTTCATTTCCTCCTTGAGTTCTGAATGAATTGAGAAGACAGACAATGGGTTAAGGCACAGGTAATTAAATGTTTTGCTTGTCAAGCTGATATTGGAGAACATGGTTTATATCTAGGGACAAATGAGCTTCCAAATATGAGAATGAAACAGACTTACCAGCTAGTCGTGGCAACACCAGACTGGGACAGGCCTTCCCACTTCTAGAGATGTGGTTACTGCCACTATAACATCCATAGTATGAATGAGCAGAGGAGACCTCATGATTTCTGCATGCAGGCTCAATTTTCAATGAGATAAAAAGGAAGGTGCTATATTTTGTATACCCATATTATTCCAAATACCCCAATCAATTTCCTGCCCTCCATGGGAGGGACAATGAATGAGAAGAGACAGACCAGGAGTGTTATAGCTGGTGGAACTTAATTCATATGGAGGAAAGAAACATCACAAGTTGGAAAAAATCATATTTCTTTAATTATTACATTGGAGTTAACTGCTACAAAGGCAAGGATGTGGCAAGTCTCAAAGAGGTGGCCATAAAGAGCAGAAGGAGCATGAAGATGGTCTAAGGGCAAATGAAAGAAAGGGTAGTTATCAACAAAACAGAAACAAGTTGACCCTCGTGTATCCCCCTTTCAGAGATGAACCCCAGGGTCTTTTTTGACTACATATTCAGCCCCCTACTCCCTCCTGAAAATGGACATGAAAACAAGCCACAGTGGTTATTTCTTGCCCTCCCTACCCCCCACCCTCAGACACGTGGTGTATTTTGACACATCAAATAGTGCAATAGAAAATCTCAACTACAAACAAATGCAAATAATTATTAGTCAGCAGATATTTAAGGAAAGCCACCATTACCAAAGCAAGGAAGAAAACTCAGTGAATGGAAGAATCTACTACCAGCAGGAGTTAACTGAGGAAGCACACTGAGAATAAATCAGATTTTGATATTGGTTTTTTGATTAAGCATTCTAGCTACATGAATTTAATGAAGCTGTATCCTCAGGGAACTAAGGGAAAACAACTTGTTACATAGAATTTTATGCCAAACCCACACTATCCTGCTCATATGTGGGAGAAAATAAAACTTAAAAAAATACCAGACATACAAAAACATATAATGCTTTCTAGACATAGACCTCTCTGAAAGAATTAGAAGATGTGCCTCAGAAAGATGAAAATTAATTTAGGAAAATAACTGGGTGTAAGAATCAATGCTACTTAGGGATTGCTCAATCAAAGTAAGAGATAAAAATTTAAAAAGAGAAAAAGAGAGAGAATGAATATGGAATCACAAAAATAGTGACTGTGACCAAGAAGAGCAATTAAATAAAGACAAAGAAAAATGCCAGTGCATTAGACCTAGAGAACAGCCAATCTAGGCTAGAGCAGGGGGAAGGAGGGGACATGGAGATCCCATGTACTAGATAGTTTGTGAAATTAGGAGAGAAATTTAGGATGTGAGCAATTCAGCTGATGCAAAATAAATACGTAATAGAAAGGAAAAGAGTAAGAAACAGTTTAAGAAAAGACATCTTGACAAGACATATTCTTTTTTTTTTTTTCTTTTAATTTAGTTAACCCCTGTGCTCCACCTTGATGAAGTGTTCTGAGTTGCTTGGTGTGGTATGGGGAGCAGGAAGGAGAACCTGCCCCTTTATGTCTGTGTAAGGCTGGGGTGCTGTCAGCTGCTTCTCGGGCTCGTGCACCTTCCTTTATCTTCTTTACCGTTATTTCCAGTGCCTTTTTTCATTGTGGCAAAAAACATATAACATAGAATTTACCATTTCAACTATTTTTAAGTGTACAGGAGAGAGTTGTTAATTATTTGTCCATTGCTGTACAACAGATCTCTAGAACCTTTTTGTCTTGCCAATCTGAAACATCAGGCCCATAAACAATTCCCCTTTTCCCCCTTTGCTCAGTCCCTAACATTCCTTCTGTTCCTAAATTTGACTAATTTAAATACCTCATATAAGTGAAATCATGCTATGTCTTTTTGTGACTGACGTATTTCACTTAGCATAGCGTCCTTAAAGTTCATCCAGCTGTAACATATAACAGGATTTTCTTCTTTTATAAAGCTGAATAATATTCCAGTGTATGCATATGCCACATTTTCTTTATTCATCTATCAAGGGCCATTGAGTTTGTTTCCACATTCAGACTGTTGGGAATGATTCTGCAATGAGTATGGGTGTGCAAATATCTCTTTGAGATTCTGTTTTCAATTCTTTTGAATATATGTCCAGAAGCAGGATTGCTGAATCATATAGTAATTGTATATTTAATTTTCTGAGGAATCACCATGCGTTTTTCCATAGTGGCTGCACCATTTTATATCCCACCAACAGTGTGTGAGGGTTTCCTATTTCTCCATACCCTTGCCAACCCTTGGCTTTATTTTTTTTGGGGGGGGTTGGGAGGTTTAGACAGTGACCATCCTAATGAATGTCAGGTGATACCTCATTCTGGTTTTGATTTGTATTTCCCTGATCACTAGCGATGTTGAACAGCTTTTCATATGCTTGGTGGCCATTTGTGTGTCTTTGGAGGAATGTCTATTCAAGTCCTTTGCCCATTTTTTAATTGAGTTATTTGTTCTTTTTGTTGTTAAATTGTAGGGGATTCATTTTCAAAAAATGTAGCATTACTAGGGGGACTCTAGACCAGTTTCACAGTAGCTGCACTTGAATTGGACCATTAATCATTTTGTTTGTGTTAATTCACCAATGTGGAAAAGTCCATATGGAGGCATTTGACCCATCTTAAAGGCTCTCATGTGAGGAAAAATATTGCGAAAAAAAACTACATGCAAAATTTCATGGATATCCAATTGATGTAGACGCTCAACAAAAGATATGATTAAAATGTCACCAGTAGACTATCTAGATTCAGGTTACACAAGGTGTTGTCAAGAGCCAAACATGATTTAGTAACTGAAAAGCAATTGTTTGCCACTGAATACCTAATGACAATATCCATAACTGCAAGGCCAGATGTTCAGACTCATGTTTTTTTGGTGTGTTTTCTTTAGTTTTTGGTTTTCTGAGTGCGGTTAATCATATGCCCTCGATATGCAGTGTTCAATCCATTTTGTTAGCCTTTTATCATTTTAAACAGTTACAGATTATGTCTCCATGGAGTGTGCTAGGAATGTCCTTATGTTGCACCAGCCTATGCTTTATGAGATAAACAAATGAGTAATTCAAGCTTTGTGGTGAGTACGTGTGCCACATAAGGGCTCAGTCATAATTTTTGAATTGTCTGCAATGCACATTAAATCAAAGTGTCTATCTGAAACAGTAGTAGTATTTCATGAGCTGTGTAGAACAGTTTCTTGTCCTATCTCTAAGAATGCAGCTTTTTTTTCTTTCTTTTTTTTTTTTTTTCTTCTTTCCAGTTTTGCTTGGGGTGTGGTGGAGCACAAAAGTTTAACTTAATCACAGTCAAGGTCGAGGCACTGAAACCTACATGTTGCATTTTTTATTCCTATTGTCTTGAAAGTTTCGTAATTTGTGCATATGGATAGTTTATCCCTGGCTACAGGATATTGTTCTTTACTTTTCTTGAGGTTTTAAAAAGTGATAATAAATCTGAAAGTTTTGAAAAATCAGTAACATAAAGTAATTATGAAATAATATTTTTCTGGCCATCTAAGATGGTAATTTCCTGAATGTGCGTGTGTGTGTGTGTGTGTGAACTATTTCCACGGACTGGGATAAATTTAGATAAGGTTGCTGATACATTTTGTCCTCTGGCAAAACCGTTTATTTGACTCTATGATCAAAATGAAAAATGGCTTCAGAAGCATCCGTTCAAGTCTATTGCTTTGGGAAATCATGTATAAGCAATCATGGGAATCTTCAAATCAAACGAACTTATGTTCCCTATGGAGACATTACTTTGTGATTTTTTTTTAACAGCATTTTTACCCATTTGTCATTTCTTTATGGAACAAGATGATCGTGAAAAGGAATATTACTAATTTGTGATGCTGATTGCATTCCATTTCAGCTGATTAAAGCCAGCTGGGACATAGTACCCCAATGCTGTTTATAAGAATCATGCCTGGCATGTGCAAAGTTCATGAAAATCCTTAGCAATTTGTTAAATAATGTGCCAGGTGATAGCTATAGATTTGTAATATTTTAGAAAGGTCTATCTTTAATTCATGAACTTTTCAATTTCCTTAAAAACTTATGCCAGGAGGGCAAAGCTGTCTGACCCACTTATAGTTATTGCAAACTCTGCTTCCAGTTACTGTTTCAAAGTAGGTTATTTCTCCTGCCTGCTGTGTTCAACATTTTATTGAGACAATTTTTCTTTGACTCTTGAATACCCAGGTAGTTACTTGTGATAGTTATTTCAAATTTCTGTTCTCTCTCATTTTTTTAAATGAGTCCATACTTTATCAGAATCCTGCTCAATAATCAGCCAATGAGAATTATTATATGCTAAAGTCATAACAACAAAAGAACTACCAGAGATTAGGAGGGAGAAATGTCTTTTTAAAAGTATCTACCTTTTCCACTAACTCCCAGATAAATCATAAGGTATGGTAATTGTTAATCTTAATTTGCTAGACTAAGTTTTTCATACTTCTACTATGAAGCCCATAACTAGGGGTTGGAAAGAGTGCTATTGCTATCATGTGCCACTGAAAAGATCTTTTAAATAGTAGGTGTTTCTCATAATTATTTTTAAAAAGAAGTATTTTGATAACTTGCTATGCTCCAAGGTACTAAGGATAGAATGGAGAACAGGGTATATAGAATAGTACCCCTGTGTATCTCTTAACTTAATGGTGAAGTTATGTACTAGACAAATGCTTATAAATAAAAATAATTACTATTCTGATTAAGTGCTATAAAGGAAAAGTTCAGAATAAAATGAATGAGTTTAGTAAAATTGATGCCAGATGAAAGGAACTTGATTGGTCAAGAAGAGTTGTTTATTTCCAACAAAAGAAATGGTATATGTAAATCTATCTGTAAGGAAATTGTTCAGGGCATTGGAATAATTGAAATAGAACTAGTAGCTAAATTATGGCCAGTAATAGAGTTAGAGAGTGGCCTAAAGTAAAGCTACATCAGTGGGGAGGGAAGAAGGATCATATGGAAGTCTGTAAGCCAGTGTACGTAGATTTTATGATGAAAGCAATAGAAACATATTAGAGTGTTAGGTTGGAGAGTGGCATGATTAGATTTAGGTCCTAAAAAGATCACTCTGGCAGCAATGTGGGGAAGGAAATTTTTGTGGGGAGAGACTGGTTTAAGAGAAACCATCTAAGAGACTGTTTTCATAATCCAATGAAGACTTGATAGTGGCTTTGATTACTGACATACCAGTGGAGATGGAGAGAAAAGGAGGTGCTGAAGAGGTATTTTAATACCCAAGAATACCCAAGATTTAGTGGCTGGGGGTTGTAAAATGGAGAGAAGTACCCAGGAAAACACTCAGGTTTCCAGCTTGAGCAATGGCAGCATTGATGCCCCTGAGTTAGTCCCTAGAGTGGAGCAGAACGGAGAAAAGATCATTAATAGGACTTTGGAAATGTCAAGTTTGAAGATTCTGAAAAAATAGCAGAGATGTCTAGTGGAGAATGAGAGCTAAATGGAAAGGTCTGAGTTGCAGATTCAAGCCTGGTAACCATTAGTCTCAATATTGGTAATTGAATCTTTGGGATTGGATGAGATCTGCTGATCTGAGAGATGGGAGAATGTCAAGTGAGAAGAGATGAAGACTTAAGAGCAAGCCCTGAGGAACTCTAACATTGGAGGGTCAATTGATAAAACATGGTATGAGTTTGGGGTGTCATTTAATAACTTTTGTAATTAGCAAGTTATGTTTAACATGGAACAGTAAAGTCATACATTTGATAGAATGTTTTTTATCACCCTCAAATGAAGTACTGTATTTTCACCAAGATACACACAATATTCTGAGAACTCAGGCAAGTGCTGGCCACTAAAGCTTCAGATTATTTGTTGGTAAAATTAAAGACTACCCAACTGTCTGTGCATAAGCAGAGTGAGTTACAACTTTAGCAAACATTTATACAAGGGATAATTTCCAACTAAAGAGAAAATAGAGTTCTGATAGAAGGAGACACTGGATAAGTCTTGATAGAATTTAGGAAATAGATAAAATGTAGCCTGGAACTCTGGGTCAAACTTGAGCATGAGGACACTGAGCACATGGGAGGTAAAGAGAAGACCTACAGGTAGCGAAGACAATTAGGAGATGGGAAAGCCTAGAGATAAATTTGCCAATTAAAAGATTTAAGGATAGACTTTTAATAATATCGATAGTTTTATTTTGAGCCTCCCTAAAGCCACAAAACACTAAATGGTTGTATTATTTATTCTTTTTCAAAAGGAACACTTTACTTTAAAAAGGGAAAGGAAAGAAGAGAAAAAAATTACATAATTCTAAAGGAAAGATGGATTCTGCGTTCCAGTCAGGACAGAATAAACATTCTGCTCTCCCTTAACTTTTTTCATCTGCCTGCATAATCCAAATGGAAGTTAATAGGCCAGTAGTTTGCCTGAGACGAACCATGATTGATTGTGAAAGTCCACAGGTTTTCACGTTTAATGTCTCGCTTTTTATGGAGGGAATTTGTTTCCCTTCCCATTCAGAATCAGTTTAGTTTTGTTGGTCCTTCTAGAACCTGACCCAGCTCATGGGTTGAGAAACAGTCTTCTCAGACTTAGGGAATCTAAGCAGTCTTGTTTTTGAAATTATTGTCTCAGGGTTTATGGGGTTTACCTAGATTGGGATCTATGAAATTCAAAATGCCTCTCTTGACTGCAGCCCTCTCCTGAGGCAAATGTTCACCATGGTTCCTGACACAGACTGCTGAGTATGTATCATGTGTCCCTGACATTCAACCCACAACTCATGGACTGGATAGCAGAACTCCACTTGAGGCTGACCAGACCAGCGCTTCCCAAACTAGAGTTAAGGTTAAGCTTGTTGTGGGAATGTTTTTAAATATGCAGAGGGCTAAAAAGTGTTCAGAAAAAAAATAGTCTTATCTTTAAAGTAAATAACTTTTAATCATTGTTAAACTGGTTTTCTTTTTGAACATCATAGAGGCTTCAATATGTAAATATACATTATGACTTCCTAACAGGTAGATTTGGTATGCATCTTCACTAGCTTTTTTGATGGCAGAATAAACTCTGTTTAACATCTGCTAGAATTGGTGTCCCCTCCAAGGATTATTCCAATAGAGTAGAAATGTTGAGTTCGCCATAAAAGAGACTGGGTACCCTTTAAGTTGGCCTAGTTATGGAAATCTGCTCAGTTGAGATGTCCTGTATTAGTCAGTGACTATTTGACTCAGATTTTCAATTTTTTTAAAGACAGATATGCAGTCTTGGAAAGAAGTCAGGAGTAAGTAGAGATGTGGATAGTAAGCAAAGCAGTCAGAAAGAAACTGAGCAATGAGTATGATGATACGCTAACTTCAGGAAAAATAGGTGGCCTCATCTGAGAGTTTAGCAAGATGCATCAGTTACCAGATGTACTGTGAGACCATTCCTGTTACTGTTGGCTTCTGATCAATAATGAACCTTTGTTCCAGTTCTCTGCGAGGCCAAGTGTACAGGTACAGACAGTGGTCCATGCATCCCAGCCTCCCTGCGTATACTTAACTGACCTAACCAACCATACTCCTGTTCCTTAAAGTTGGAATGTCTCTGTTGACTCTGTCCTATCCCGGATGATGGCATGGATTTCCCTAACAGAATCATAGGGGTGAAGAGTTATTCTTCCAGATCTCCTCACATCCTGTATAAATTAGGTTTTTTGTTTGTTTTCATGCCCGGCACTCTTTGAATCCTTTACTAATAAGAATTTGACCTGGATTTATCCTTTTCATTTTTCTAGATAAAGACTTGTAAATAAATACATATGAATAAAAGAATCTTATACCTACTCTGCTGAATATAATAGATGCTTCAACCATATAGAAGCTTCCCTTCAAATCTTTCATAATCCTTATTTACATATCTCAGGAAACTCTACACATGGTTGAAAAAGAGGTATATTTTAGGAGAACCAGTAGGCTGTGGCTATAACAGAAAAGAATACAACACATTTAAATCAATCTCTGTGTCACATACTATTAGAAAAAGGTAATCTTACAGCTATATGGCCTGCTTTTACAGTCTTCCAACTGGGTCTGGTATCTGATGCTCCTCGCTCTCACAGTAATCCTGCTTGTAACTACAAGGCTGACCTTGGAGGCAGAGCCAACATCTCTCTCCCCTCTGCTTCCAGACAGCTATGGGCATACCTCCACTGAAAGATTTTATTACATAAAATTATAGTTATTTGTTTATATATTTGTGTTTCCCATGATATTATGAGTTTCTTAAGGGCTAGAGTAGCGTCTGATTTGCCTTTGCATCCCCACAACCTCATCGATCTTGGATGTTGAATGCACGAATATAATAATGCTGTCAGGAAAGAATTCTTTATTCTTGCTATCTTAATTCTGGTAAATGCGCAATGCATGACGCTTTCCATTTTAAAAGTCCCTTTTTTAAGAAGGAAAGGAAACTGGTTAAATTACCTGTAGGCCCACTGTTGAAAAGAGCCAATAACTTATATTCATGGTTTCACCAGTTGGATAGATTTTTCTTTAATACTCATTTACTCAAATCCTCTGCTAAGCAGTATAAAGACAACATATTGGTACATTTCGATTCTTTCTGTTATAGATCTCCAAGCAATTTTTATATTTATATAAATATTTACATATTTTATATTCTCTCTCTATATAGAATATGTATGCTTATAGGTATATATCTAAAATTATAAATAAATGTATTTATGTATAATACATATAAATAAAATAAGACAGAGTACATCTGGCAGATAGGAAATAGCCTCAAGTTAAGAGTTGTGCATACAGGTTCCATCATCACCTGTGACTGGGTTGTTTAGCAGTTGCCTTTGTGGTTATATAACATATTATGAAATCTATAGTAATCATGCATTTTTTTGTAGTTATGAAATATAGAATCAAGGTGGAACCACATTTTTCAAAAAATAGCTCATAAACTCAGTCCTATTTTTTTATCGAAATTTGAATTCAGGTCCCTCTTGGTATCTGAACAGCCATTTATTTCTGCAACTTGATCATCTAATCAAAAGGGAATATTCTGAATGCATTTTCATTTTGTCTAAAATTAACAGTGAGGCTTCAAGCAGATGTTATGAGAGATTGGAAATAACTGTTAAATAAAAAGAATAGCAAGGGACTCTGCAGCCTAGCAAGGAAATGGCAAAGTAAACAACCAAATAAAAAAAAATTTAGTAAGCACCCACTGTAAGTATCTTTAATAGATTTATTTAGAGTGATTGAGTTTTTAATGGTTTGTGAAAGGAGTAATCATGAATGAGTTTCAGACCTCAAATATTTATGCTTTTTAAGAAAAGCTACAAACCTTAATGCTTTTTAGAAGCTTCATGTTCTTATGGAGGGTTTTATTTTGCTGGTGCCAGAGCAATAAAAAATAAGCCAGTTGCCATCAACTCTTACATTGAAATGTGGATGGACATTTAGATGCTGCAAGGCTGAGGATCAGAATGGCTGTGTTACAAAATAACCAACATCATATGATTGATATTTACTTTACAAGGAAGAAAATTATGTAATCACAGCAGGAATACTTCAGTAAGAATAAAGGATTTCTTTTGTAAAGATATAACATCTATATATTCTCCTAAAAGTATCTTAAGACAGGATGAAAAGTATAAGAAATTCCCATTTACTATTGAGAAAAAAAAAAAAACAACAGATATCTTTGTATAGACACAGGGATCTGGGAGGAACCAGAAGTATGGTTAAGATTAAAGCATACTAATAGATAATTCCTAATGCATGAATGCTTTTTAAAATCAACATGAACTTTCCAAAGAGTTGTAAATATAGTCACACCATTAATTTTTCTAATTAATTGATCCTCTATGAAGGCAGAATAACCAGTTGTTCAGAGCCCACACTCTGGAGTGAGACTTCCTGGCTCTGAGTCCTACCTCTGCTACATAACAGCTCCTTGGATTTGAAAAGTTAATTAACTTTTTGTTTTTTTGTTTTTGCTTCTATTTCTTTCTCTATACAGTAGGAATGATAATAGAATGCAGCTGTGGAGTGTACAGACTAGTACCTGGCACAAAGTAAATGCTCTGTAATGTTTAGCTCATACTATGCTTTTTTGCCCCTTTGCCTTATCTTATTCTTTCCTGAAAATCATAGGTGTAGTTGTCTGCCATGCACATCTAAGAGGGTAAGAATGGGCATCCATAAAGTACCCTACAGGCATGGCTACTCAGTGATACAGGGAGTTGCTGCTGAAGGCTAGTCTGTTGTAGTGGTCCTGTAGTGTTAATTTTCATTGGGTATCACTGGGCCACCCGGGTTCTTCATCTGAAGACAGTTCTATACCCATAGTGTGAACTCTGGCCAAGGGTACCCTGTCACAGGTTACCAATTTTGCTCAGTACTTTTATTTCTCAGACATATCCCCTTGGGTCTATACATGCCCTCATGTGTTCTTTCAGGATTGATTCCATGATCTACCAATAAATGGGCTAGAACTCCTGCCCCCGCTTCTCTCTTTAAGAATCAACCTTAAAAATTAGACATCTTTTCCCCTTAAATCCTTAAACACCAAGTGTCTGATAACATCCCTTTAGGAGCTTGAACAACAAGGCTGCTCACTCACCCTTCCAAAGGAAAACTATCTTCAAGACAAAAAGGTATCTATGGTGGAGTGTTATTTTAATAGCTCCTGATGAATCTGTCTCATAGCCTACTATCCTTGTCCTTGGTGGAGCCCCTCCAACATTGACTCTGTGCTTGCCTGTGTGACTTGTTTTGACCAATAGGATGTTAGTTAAGATGACACAAGCATAGATTTTGCAAGTGCTTGCCCATTAGAGATTGCCCTATTGGATAGCTGCTGTCATCCTTTGAGGAAGTCTTGCACTCTTTCAGGTGTAACACCACATGGAAAAGAAGCCCAGCTATTCCATCTGTACAGCTCAGCCCAGTCTCCAGCTAATCTTCCAGCTTAATGCTGTCCCAAGAGTGAGCCCAGGCAACACCAGGAGAATTGCCCAGACAACCCGTAGTTGTAAGCCTTTGTTTTGTGTGGTTTGTAGGCATCAATAGATAAACTGATACAGTGTCAATGCCTACTATTCAAACTAAAGTACTATCAAACACCTTTCTTCCTAGTTAAGAGAAATACACACACACATGTGCACACAGCACACACATAATTTTACTCCTTGGTAGCAGACGTTGCTATGCTTGGTTTGAAAATGTACTAGGTGTTCATAGGAAACGTAGCTTATAATTATATTTGTCAAAACAGATTAATGACATTGTATGTATATGATTCATTAAATGAAAAATTTGGTAAATGCCCAGGAAAAGATTTTACTAGGTATTAAGAAAATTCAACCTTAAAGAAAATACATGAAAAGAAGGAAAAATAATAAAATTGATATTTTACAATTAAACATCTTCAGATGTTGTTATGCTTCGAAAATACCTATTTCCCCATTTGGAAGCATCTAAGTATAACTGCAGTGACCGTATCCTGTGAAGTTTGGTGGCCATCGGTATACATTCCGGCATCTCCATTTACTAGTTTTGTGATTTGGGGGAAAAGGATAGGCTTTTCTGAGTTTTAGTTTTATCTACAAACAACGACTATATTATCTCATGTACAGGACTGTTATAAGTATTAGATAATGATTTCATCAAGCACGTAGTAAAATATGGGGCCCTCAATGCCTTAGTTGTTGAGTATGTTCAGGGCTCTCTTTCCCATTACTGGTTGCCAGTTTTGAGACCATCTAGACAGACTTTAAATAAAACCACTGGAGAGTGTTCTGTTTGAAAAAGATATTTGGAGAAAATGGACAGTCTAACTTTGAGGGCCTTCTAAGTCTCTCTTTTAAGGATAATGCATGACCAATACCAATACCCCCCTCTCTAATCTTCCATCCCCAAATGTTAAGAGTTGTAAGATGAGACACATCATAGGGATGAAATTGCAATAGCTCATGTAATAATAACTGTGGGAAGAGCTGTGATGATAATTTACTCTGCAGCTCACTCTTATTCACACCTGTTAGAACATTTCAAATAGAGAGTAAGGCTTTACCCTGTGTTTCTAACGTCCCCTTGTAAGTGTACATTTTAATCCTACCACTTATTCACATTTTAGAGCAAAGTATTTCTCCATTTATTCTCTCATGCCTTTGCCCTGACATATTCCCTTATTCATGGTGATGCCCTCAGGCACCAGTCCTGAGACGTGCCTCTTTCCAATATTTGAGAACAAGTAAAACAAACTTCTTTTGTGGGATAGAAGACTCTTTAGTCATTTTTTTCCTAAAAGAAATTCTGAGATTCCCACTGAAATTTCCTCATGGACATGTTCCCTGGGGCGGGGGGATTATACACAGTATAAATATATATATTGTATCCAAGGCTCTATTAAGAACCTTATTTCTTTTTCTCTTGTTTTATAAAATTATTCAAAATAGAACAGACCTTTCAATCTCATATAATAGCATCTGCAAAAGCATTCTTGGTGATGATTAAGGGCTGATTTAATTTGTAGACAGTAGATGATTTAGATATACCAGCTCAGTTGGTTTCAGTACAAACCCATTTTGTCAATGATGTCATATTCAAATGCCTGAGTTCCTTTTCAGACATATTTTTTACTGTGAACATTTAGATGATCAGAATTGAAGATTATAGCTCCAAGAGCACTTAACTATTAAAAAAAACAAGTGTCTTAAGTTTCCACCATTTGGAAAGTATTTTTTTTACAAGATTTATTTATTTATTTGAGAGAGAGAGAGCAGAGGGGAGGGGCAGAGGGAGAGGAAGAGAGAGTCTCATGCAGACTCCGTGCTGAGCAGAGAGCCTAATGCGGGGCTCGATCTCAAGACCCTGCGATCATGACCTGAGCTGAAACCAAGAGTCAGACGCTTAACCGACTGCACCACCCAGGCACCCCTGGAAAGTATTATCAACAACAAAAAAAATTTTTATCAACTCCTTAGGAAGAAAATTGTGTGTTGAGTTTTAGTTTTATCCAAATTCATTAATTCCCAATTCTTACCTAATTATAAATGTGTTCATTATGTTACTTGCATTGGGAACCCTGACCACAAAAAGACTGCCATCCCATAATTTTCAGAATTCTCAGTCATATATAAGTAAAGTATTCTTAGAACTCTGCTTGGAATTTCTCGAGCTCAGTCCGATTTGATATTTATTTGCTGAGTCTTCTTAGTTTCTTTTATAAGGGTTTGTTTTTTCCAAGTAAAAAGACTACTGGCAGATTGGAATGTAAGCAGTACTTAAGTGTGTTAAAGCCAAGTTTTTAAAGAATATTTTACCATTTTCCCACCCAGTCCACCAGCTTTCCTTGGATTTGATTTGAACTCATTGACTATCCCTTCCGGGTCATCGTTGTTGTTTTGAAACAACCTCAGACATTTCCCTTCCTTTTCCCCACAAGGTACCACAGTTTAGGAGGAAGCAGGTCTCTCATAGTCAATAATGGGTTTGTCTTGGCCGAGAATAAAATTAGATTATTTTGGCTTGGGTTTGTTAATTGTCATCAGCAGTCTCTCAAATTGATTTCTGGCATTATTTGCTTTAGCAAGTAGCAGCTTGGAAGAGTGGAGATGCCTTCAATACCAGAATCTGTTGTCTACTGCTTTGAATTTGCACGGGACTGTTTCTTTGTGACTCGTGAGATCAAGGGATACATAAATCAGAGCTACTCTTCTAGAAATGGAGAAATAAAAATATGGAAATAAAACCTGAGATTATGTGATTTCTAAATCAGTGGTCTTTGGGGGTTGAATGTCCTAAAAGGGGCAGAATCATTCTAAATAAGGAAAGTGAACTGAAAATGTCTAAGTAACCAGCTACCTTCACCTTTCCACACAGCTCAGGAACAAATTACTCTCTTTTGTACTCCCGATGTCACTGCTAGTTCATCTCTGATTATGAGCCAATAACCATCCCGCTTCATCTTCATCATTTTGACCTCTGTTATCAACAGTTTTCTCTGTGTTTGGTCCTAGTTTTTCCTTCTAGAGGTTAAAAGTAAATTACATCAGCCACCTGGGCCAACCAGCCGCTTCAACGGTCAAAAGCCAAGGATTGGGTTTCTTTTGTGTGTGTTTTTACTTTGTAATGTTTAATAGAACACATAGTCAGCCATTAATAAATGAATGAATAGCTGTTTCTGTTATTTTCACAAAGTCGGAAGAAAAAAAACATGCCACCTTTTGTTATGTTGGTTTTCATTTTTTTTTGGAGAAAGATAAATACATAGGTAGAGACGAATTGGAAAGGCTTTACCTATAAAGAATGTATTTATTAGACATAATCTAGCATATTATGCATTTGATTTAAGATACTATTTTATATACCTGGGAGTATTTTTTTAAAAGCTTTTATTTACTTGTTTGTCAGAGAGAGAGAGAGCACACAGCAGGGGGAGGGACAGGCAGAGAGAGAAGCAGGCTCCTGGCTGAGCAAGGAGCCCTATGTGGGACTAGATCCCAGGACCCTGAGATCATGACCTCAGCCGAAGGCAGATGCCCAACCGACTGAGCCACCCAGGCGTCCCTACCTGGGAGTATTTTAAATATGTTAGAATTAGTCTATTTTATTCATTCATTCATTTTAATGTTTTATCAAATGTATATATCTTCATAATTTGAAGGATCAAATAGTTCTTCAATAGGAGTAAAAATAATTAAATAATTCTACGAGGTTTCTCTCCTTGCTTCCATTTGCTTCAACTACTTTCAACTATTTTAGCTGATTATGGTGTTTTTAACCATATCTCCAGAAATTATGTTTAGTTTGTGACTTGTTATATTTTCAGATTTAAGCATTAACTATTGCCTTCCCTGTATGAATAATAAGGATTTAGTTCTCTCGTATTATCCTGCCCCCAGTATGCTGGTACACTTCCCATTTTCCCCATGTGATTATCATGTGATTTTATTAGATCAATATATTCAGTGTCTATATTGGTATGATTATACAAGTATTTTTGAAAGTCTTACTCTAAGTGAGCTATGATAATTATTCTTTCCTTGAAATATTTTATTAGCCCTAGAGTTATTAATTTTCTAGTTTTTTTTTTTTTTTTTTAGAATTTTATTGATTTGAAAGAGAGCGAGCAGGAGCAGGGGCTGGGCAGGAGGGGCAGAGGGAGAGGGAGAAGCAGACTCCCTGATGAGCAGGAAGCCTGACTTGGGGCTTGATCCTAGGACCCTGAGATCATGGCCTGAGCCTAAGACAGAAGTTTAACTGACTGAGCCACCCAGGCACCCCTAGGTTTTTTTTTTTTCCTTTGCATTGTTTTTCATCTTTTCAGCCCTAAAGAACTCCCAAACTCTCCACTGATTGAGTAAATATTTTGCCAAGATAATCAGATCCTTCAGTATCATATTTTAGAGAATCTCTCATGGGTCTTTCTGACCTATTCAATCTCAATTTCATTCATCCAGTCCCATTTCTAGAGAGTCTGTGTTGCAAGTCAGATTAACTTTTGGCTTTTGTTCTTTACCCCTTAAATTTAATATTTTCCTTGGTCTGTACAGTCCTTTGCCTCTTGTCCATAGATTTACAGCATCCAAAATCATGACACCATTCTGTTCTTTCCCGTTCTCTTAATGTGTTAAGGACTCACAAAGTTTAATGAAATTTTAGGAGGACGTGGAAGTATGATCACATTTCCATTCTGCCATCTTTACCTGGAAGTCCAAATAATTTATATGTGTTACATAAAATGCCTTCCTAAGTATGGATTTATTTTTACCAAGATCATAGAATGTTTTAGCATTCATGTGTTAGCATGCTGTATGTATTTAACAACAGGTCATTAAAGGAAATAAAAACAATTATGCATAAATGCTTACTTTAGGACCAGCTGGCTATGCTAATCTTGCAAGTTCTCAATAAAACCATGGATTACAACAATTTGAGAATGCTCTGTCCTATCTGTATCCACAATGTCGTCATGGAGAATTACAGCTGGAAGGGTCTCAGATCAACCTGGTCCAACTCCTTCATTATGCACATAAATACACTTGATTCTTAATGAGTCTTACCCACAGTGGGTCATACAGCTCTCACAGGAAAAGCCAGGACCAGACTCTATGTCCTGACTAATGCTGTTGCCTCTTCAGATTGCGTTTTGGCCCTGGTCATTTGCGTGGAACTTTGGCTAAAAGTCAGGTTCCACTTGGATGCTATGAAGACTTGAAGCAAATGTGGAAGACAATGTATTATCAGAAGATTTGATTACAGGCCCCAATTAGCCTTGGTAATTTGAATTACGCAGGTGGCCAGTACTAGCTCAAAGTAGTTAAATGTATGAATTGAATATCGTTAGTCACATTAAGGTTAGTTATTTCTCAGTGCTTAAAGGTAAAAATAGATCAAGTTCCTGTCTTAACTTATAGCTGGTAAGACATTGGAAGGCAGTTTTACTCTTAACTGAGCTAACTTTAGCAGGTAAAAAAATTACACATAAGAAATCGGAGGTCACTTGATTTTGAACGATAAATCACTTCAAACAAATTCAGTTTCACATAAGAACATGGGTTGTTTACACTGAAAAATGAATCTTTGAGTTAAATACCATCATTCTGGATAGAAAACCTTTTAATAGCAGACTTCCCTGTTGCATTAAAATAGATTCATTTCCTTCATATTTATTGCATACAACTTTTCAGGAATCCATCTGCATATTGTATGAAGTGAGTTGTTGTTCATTAAAACGTCTTGTGAGAGCAGCTAAGTTGTGTGACTAGCAAATATATATAGTGCATAAAAACTACCATATGGTCCTCTGAATCCCCCATTACTCAGACTTTTACAATAGGGTTTTATTAAGTTTGAGATTCTAGAACAGAATTAAAGCATAACAAATTTGTTTTTCATGAAGGATGCAGCAAATGCATGGACTCCAGAGGGACCAAAGATGAAATGGGGATGAATAAACACAGTTTCAGCAGCATTTTGGCAGAGCCTATGGAGGAGGAGACCTGACAAAATGAAAACAAATGCCTTCTTGGCATGGTGCCAGCTTTGTACCTAACAGACAAGTGATTATAATGGCGGTGATTATGATTCCATGTGAAGCATGAGTACTCATAGTGATCTACAAAGAGGAAATCATTTGTAGAAGAAGAAGAGTTCCTCCGAACATATTTTAAATGGATAGATCCGCAAGATAATGTAGTATACTTCAGCCAGGGGTGGGGGAGTACGTGTGGATATTGTGCTGATTTATTGTTTCTCTGTAGCAGTGAGATAATTAATATCCGGGGTCTTTGCACTTGTTTTTCAATAGAGAACACCAAATTACCTCTAAATTTGGAGTTTCACATCTCATTTGTTACTTAGTTACTGTTACTAGAAGGATTATATGATGCAAAGTTTAGCATCCTGATAAATGATACAGCACTCATTATCAAGATAGCTTATTTCATGGCACATATGTAGAGTTAATGTTTCTGTTTTATACCAGCGTCTAAGAATCTTAGCTTTCGTACTCCAAGAGTAAGTATTTTTTTTAATTCTGTAATTACTTGGTGCAGTGATTTGGCCCAAGTCTTCCCTATGCTTTTATGTGAAGTGCAGCAGGTAACTAAAGCACCATCCATCTGTCAAGCCCAGAGCAACTGTTAAAAAAAATACCCAGCCCATTTTTTTTCTCCTGATTTGGAAGTTGTTTGCACAACAGCTGTTTGCAGAGATACAGGTGAAACTTATGTAAATACTGCCATATTCCTTTAAAAATGGAATAAATCACCTTCTCCAGGCAGTGTATGAATTAGCATATTTATTCTTTCACAGCTTCCAAATATACATTTCCCTTGTACATGTACATAAAATAAAGGCCGGAGGAGTATAAAGCTTCTAGCAGATTGCATAGTTATAGGTAATAGTCTGTAGAATGAAGTGTGTTTGAATTTTTTTCCAAATATATAAAAGAAATGTCAAGAAACTTTCATATGATTTGAATTGAGGACTTCATTTGGCATGAGACACAGAATTTAGATGTGGCAGATATTTCTGAAGGAATCTGAAGACTTTTTAGTGGCAGTTGAGAAAAATGACTTGGAAATACTAGAAAGCATCTCATCATTAGTTTACACCTCTAATGAGGTCATGATAGAGAAAGAAGGAAAGAAAAAGAATTTATAAGGGGAGTTAGATGATTTCTTACCTGACAGCTTTTAAAACATGGTAAGAAATTACCTCTAACCACCACACAATGCTTTTGTATTCAAAATTCGTTTACATAGAGGTGGTTCTCAGATATTTATATATTTACTGGGTTCCCCACACACAGTAGAAGTTTTCTGTGTAGATTATAACCCCTCATAGGGCAGAAATTCTATCTTATATTACTGTTATGTCTCATAGTTCAACCAACTGTACCTCCAAATAGCATTCTACAGAATTCTAATTTGGCAAGTATGGCACCACAGAAAGTCTAGGCAAAAATGAAACTTTGCAGGTCAGAAACATGTGAAAAAAAACTGCATTAATGACAAAATCCTAATTCATTATTTATGAGAACATCCTTGCTTATAAAAGTTAATGTAAATGGTTTTCAGGGCGCCTGGGTGGCTCAGGCGGTTAAGCGTCTGCCTTCAGCTCAGGTCATGATCCTGGGGTCCTGGGATGGAGCCCCACATCGGGCTCCATGCTCAACGGGGAGCCTGCTTCTCCCTCTCCTTCTGCTTGCCTGTCTGCCTACTTGTGATCTCTCTCTCCCTGTCAAATAAATAAATAAAATTTTTTAAAAAAGTTAATGTAAATGATTTTCAGCATAACTTTTGGGAGAATAATTTCTTCAGTAGCAACTAAATGCTTATGATTCCCAGGATTTCTAGAAATGCAGCATCTGCTTGACATGATTTTGTGACATGACTTTGAGCCTTTTTTTATTATATTTATAGTTTATATTTGTTCGAGATTCAGGATATATAATGAATTTATAGCAGCTTTGTTGGGGTACAATTTACTCTTCAACGTGTACAAGTTGGTCATTTTTAGTATATTCACAGAGTTGTGTGACCATCACCATAATCTAAGTCCAGAACACTTTCATCACCCCCAAAAGAAACACTATCCCATTAGCGGTCATTTCCCATTGAATTGTTTTTAATGGAAGAAAGTCAACTGAGATAAATGGAGCTACTCTAAGGAGTTGTAAAATCAGGGAGAGAATCGTTGATGTATAACAAGCTTGGATGCACTGATGGCCCTTCTTATTCACTGTCATGACTTAACTTAGAGTGATTGTTGCCAATGTCTTGCTGAGTGTGATGGTTTATATGCATTTATAATGTTTTTTTTTTAAATACAGGTTTTACTATCTCTGTAGGAGGAAGGACTCAGAGAGGCAATCTAAATGTCAGGAAGGCGTGGATGAGAACTTTTGAAGCTGGGTTTGCATAGCATGCTCTTTCTGTTCAGAGTGTATGTCTTTTTGGTCTAGTTTAAGGGAGGGAGTAGCTGGAGATTAAAAGACTTGTCTCGCAGCTTTGTTAACAAACAAGCTACTCTTTGTACTTACCTATTTATTTGGGTTGATTTCATTATGGCTAATTGAAAATCACTGAGGATCTAAAGGTACTCCAAGACCACTTGTGTTCATGCAAACACCATGGTCAGGCTCTATGACGCCCTAGAAAAGGACAATTTTATGCTTTTCCTCCTTGGATTTAGGATTCCCGCTGATTACTTCTTCTCCACTCTAGTTTATGAAGGTGCTCACTCTACTTATCTGGAACCTCCTGATTTCCTGTTTTTACTAAGTAGTCAACATGTACCTCCTATGTTTCCTACTTCCACCACGCACTGCCGAAGGCCCACAGCTGATCCTGATCAGTGCGCTTCCAGCTAGGTAACCTGACTCCGATTCCTAGCATTCCCTTCTGGAATTTGCCCTACTAGATTGACAGCCAGAGTTTAAGATCTCCCTTCTTTCTCCTCTATGACCCTAACATGGATTAGCGATGTTTAAATCTAATTTATGAATTGTTTGTAATTTTACTTTGTTCTCTTTTTTCCATAGTGTTTATTTTTGTCAGTTTTTTGTCAGTTGGAAAAAATCCCTTAAGCCAAGAGCCCTATCTATGTCCACTTCTTTGGTTAGCTGTGAACACAAAGAGCTCTGGGCTTAACGGATGCCTTGGAATAAAGCAAATGGACATTTTTTCACTGTGCATTTTCTGATCTTGTATTAGAACCTAAATAAAGTGTTTCAGGGTTACCTTGGAACTAAGTATACATTATTAGCTTACCAAGTATTTCTTATTTATTTAAAAATGCTTTTTTTCTGAGAGGCAACAATAATTGGGGAGTATGTTTCCAACATGCAAAATGACTTGTATCTTTCCATAAGCAAGCTTATAATTGGGCTCCTGCAGCCACGCAGCTTCGCATATGGTACTTATGAGTCAATTAAAGCACCGTAACAAGCAATTACGGGTTTATTGTTTAATTCAATTTCCCTAACTCATGCTGTTCCACTCAAAAGTTGCATATATGTCAGTCAGCATGTAATCATAAGCACACACTTTATTCAAACTCTAGTTTTAAAGAATAGGACCTCCAAATACTGTGCTCTGCACATGCTGTGCTCTGCACAGGGAGAGAGACAATACAAGGGAAAAATGAATGCATGTGGGGTATGGCAAGAACTGGCTTCTATTTCCAAATTGACTCATTTGGAGAATAGCAAGTGAAAACATCATCTCTCCTAACTTACAGTAGTCACAGAAATGCAATCGCTACCACATCCACCAAGTAAATTTAGAGTATGTGGAGTGATTGGTTGATTCGACTCATGTGATTTAAGTCCAAAGGGGAAGGGCCTGGGTTTGATCCTTGTGTGGAGAAGTCTGCTTGGCCATGCCAGGGTGACCCCAATGTCTGTACCTAGCAAATGCAAGTGCTAGGTGGCCACCTTTCCCGTTCTTCCTTATACTACCAGGGCTCCTGGGCCTACCTCACACCAGGGCTGGCCACTGGATTGGAGAAGTCTTTCTCTCTTGTCTACAGCCAGAGTAACAGCACAGACAAGATGGGAAGACTCTATTCCACACAGCATGCAAGTGACCATATTGATGTGCATCCTCACCCTGGCCAGCACTTGGCTCTTGAGCATGGAGTGGGATGTGGGAGTGGCTCAGGACTGCTATCACTCATGATGGATAGTTCAGAGCATGTCCCCATAGCAGAGACAACAAGACATGCTTGCTATGAAAGAGAGCATGGAGTTGGCCTTCTTTTTTGGGATATAGAACTTTCAATTACTTCTAGCTGTTCTCTCTCACTTTCTCTGAAGATATTCTCCATTTATTCATTCATGAAGCCAACAACTAAAGCATGGAAGTTGGTTTGGGGGGGTGGGGGATGTGGCTTTGCATTTTACCTGGCTCAGACTGACCTAAATAGAATAATGCACTTTTATTTAATGTAGATGTATATTCTTTTTTTTTAAGTAGGTTCCACCCCCAATGTGGGGCTTGAACTCACAACCCTGAGATCAAGGGTCACATGCTTTACTGTCTGAGCCAGCCAGGTGCCCCTAGATGTACATTCTTAATTATGCTTGATCTTGAATAAGAAAGAAGTCCACTTGTCTGTTTCCCCTAAGAATACCCCAACAGAGTATGGGGAGAGGAGTTCTAAAAGTAGTCTGGATGACTGAGGAAAGCCAGGCACGGTGATTGAAAAACCAAAGAATTAAAACAAAACAAAACAAACCAGTGTGAGAGCAGGGAATGGGGAAGTCATGGTAAATCTGATTGTGTCAAATCTGCATTCCTTCCTTTATTGGGAGCAGATGAAGTAGGCCTAGTTCTTATTCCAGTGAATGAGGCAATACCTCTCCCCTGTGCTGGGGGCTAAATAACGGCCCCTCAAAGTGGTAAATTCTAATCTCTGGAATCTGTGAATGTCTTACCTTATGAGGCAAAAGGGACTTTGCTAATGTAATTAAGTTACTGATCCTGAGGTGGGGAGATTATCCAGGTGAGTCCAATGTAATCACAGCAGCCTTTATAAGGGAGGCAGGCGAGACTGTGCCGAAGGGGGGGGTCGTCGTCTGTTTCTTCAACAGGGTGGGCTTTGAAGCTGGAGCCAGGGCCTACCAGTGAAGGATGTAGGAGGCCTGTAGAAGCTGGAAAGGGTAAATGAGATACTTGATTCTCCCTTATCTCTGGGAAGAACCAGCCCTGCCGACATCTTGATTTTTTGCCTTGTGAAACTGATGTTGGACTTCTGACTTCCAGAATTTTGTAAGAAAACAAATTTTTGTTTTTTCAGTGCCTTAATTTGTGGTGGTCTGTTACAGTGTCAACAGGAAAACAATAACTCCTTGGAAATAAATTAGCATAGGGGAAAAAAAATCATGGGGCTTTTTCTGAAACTAAAGGAAAGTGTTGGGCTTTCCAACAGAGCGCTTCTGTGCCTCTGCCTCTTCCTCCGTGGTGGGCTTCAAAGAATCCACCCCTGTATTTAGTGGCACCTGAGTGTGTGTCAGTCCCTTGTGGGGAGATCTATCCATCCACAAGCCCCAGACCCAGGTTCAGCAATCCTGGGCTTCAGTACCTAGTGGTAAGGTATATGTATGGCAGGCTTCACGTTTTTTAGAGGTCTCTTAATTTATACACTTTAGTCTACTTAGATTTCTCTCTGTAGCCTGTCTACCATTGTGGCTTTAGGAAAAAGGACAGGGTAAAGGCCACCTCAGGTAGGAGATGGATGCAATACAGAAGTGTCTGTCCCACAAGAATGGAAAGCTCTCCTCTTGGAGCCAGAATGGGTGCTGGGAAGGAAATGCAAAGAGCCTGAGGGAGGGAAATGGAGTCAAAGGAATGTGCGTCATGGTTTCTCGGACTCCGGGCTGATGGTCTCTGACTCTTAGCTAAGAAAAAGGGAGAAAGCTGAAGGGTTTGTGTTCCATGCTGTGTTTGGACCTCTGGGAAGAGATGGTGTACAGGGGCCCCACTCCAGAAGGAGGGCCTTACTGGCTCCCCGGAGTTATTCTGCACGGAGAGTCTCCGGAAGTTCCTGCATGCCTCGAGGAGGGTGAGGTGGTTGCTGGTGCTGTCCGCAGGCATACCAGGAGAATGTACCCTGGATCTCCCAGGGCACTGATCCTGTGGCCCTAGGAGGCATCATGGCAGGTTGGGCTTCATCTGCTAGAGGAGTATAGTCCCTGACCAGGCTGAGGGGGAATCACCATGATGTTTTCAGCCTGAGCGGAGACTCTAGCAGTGAATGTCACCAAGGTCAGCAGTCACCAAGTGGACATGGGCCTCTTACTTCAGGCATTGGAAGAGGTCCAGACACTGCTTCTGAAGGACCCTCTTGCAGATCCAGGACCCTTGCTGGCTGCCACACCTAGGTGCCTAGTAGCGGAAAGAGGAAGACTGAAGAGAATTTACCCCAAAAATTATTTTAAATAGAAAGGGAACAAATTAAAATAGCCCAAGCTGAGCTAGCTTTAATTGGCATTTGTACTTTTCCTGATTACGGAGAAGGGAGCGCTTACAGAAGATCACATGTGTCTGTAATGAATTAATTGGAAGAGAATGCAGTTCTGCCCTTAGATTCAGCAAGAGGTGATTTCCCCTAGCTCCTGTGCCTTCAAGGGCCCTTCTCTGGCCTTTGCAGCTTCCTTTCTTCTCACAGATAAGGAGTCCCACCAGAGTCCAGATTCCTTACCCACCCCCTATCCAAACTCTGCCTAGTCCTTAGGGCCCTAGAACTCCCGGCCTATATGGCCCTGAGCCAGCCTCAAGGATGAAAGAGGCCTCTTCTGAGTCTGACCTGAGGAAAGCTTACTCTGTGTATACTCTAGTCTTGAGGGTGCATGACAAGCAGCTGACTTGTGAATTGAGCTTCGCAGGATTGACAGCAGTACCCATTCGCAAGTGCAAGCAGATCCCGCCTGGGGTAGAATTCAGCTGGGAGTGAAAAGGGAAGGAAGGGGGCCAGGGTATTGGGCTGGGGTGCAGGCACATTCCAGACTAAAACTGCATCCCAGAATTTTTATTAAAACCTAGCTTTCTAAGACATTAGGAAAGCAAATATGTTAATGTAGGGGAGTAGAACAGATCTATTATGCATCTGTTAATTTCAATTTTTAACTTTTAACTCCTAAGACTTATGGTTTATGACCTTTTTACATTCTCACACTGGACCCCATACATGTCTGGGGCAGCCTGGCATAACATCATTAAGTCAGTAACTTCCCAGATACAGACCATGTATTTCTATGTGTTATGGATCTTATCAAAGGGGAAGTAGAGTGTGCATAGCAAGGACAGGAAGCCAGCCCACTATATTGCTGTTCTCTGCACAGGCCTATGGTATGTCAGGCCACTGGCCTGGCTCAAGTTGTTTTTACGGGATACATCCCACTCCACTTGCATGTTATCTGTCCTTCCAGAAAGCTGCTCTGACTGCCCAGTGCCGGAGGCTCCATACTGTGCTCTTGGAGTACCCTGAGTACAGTGACCTTTTCTTCCATGTGTGTGTCCCCGGCTACCAGTGCAGGGCCTGACAGAATATGTTGTCTGACACTGTTGGTGGAGTTGGGCAGCTATTGCCCATCCTTTCTGTTTTTGACATACCTGTAAATGGAGCTGTGTGCTTGAAGCAGCTCACCCTGCAGGACAGCAAGCTCATAGGGCCCTTCTGGTTTTTTAGCATATCATTTCCTGGAAATCATGACCTCTTGAAAGAAATTCTTCTTAACCTTTCTTGTCAACTATGACAATTGAACTCTAGTCCACAGCAACTTGGGGAAAGTAATGTGATTGTCCTTGGTGAAGGTGAGGAGTGTAGACAGATGGGATCCATCACTTATGTACTCCTCCCAGGCCGAACATCATCCTTTCTTATCAGGACAGTGACCCCTGCCCTCTTCATACCGTAAGTGGGAAAATAAAAAAAGACCAACTTATCACAGCGTGTCTGACTATCCAAGTCTAGAGGTGACAGGGGGCAAAAAGACTAGCTGTTTAGTAACAGTTAAAAATCTGATTTTTAGTCACCATGGAAGCTTGAGAAAGCGGCCTAAGCCTCCCACATTAACAGCAGGTAGTTATTTCTTAAAAATTAACTCAGACACAGTGAGAATTCAGATAGGTCCTTGCTTTGTTTCTCTTGCTAGATTATCAGATAATTTTACATTTTTTGTCAGGGCATTCCTTTTCATGCTGCTAAAATTGAAGAGAGTCAGGTAATGGGAAAGCAATTAGTAATTCTTCTGCTTTTTGTGCCTTTTTTTTTTTTCTTCTGAGGCTCAGCTTTTGGTGACTTTTTTTTTCCTCTTCTGAGGAAAAGTTTATGTCATAATTATGAGAAAGGTGAAGAAGCTGAACTCGATTCTATGTGTTGTATACATTGTTAGACACTGAATGGGAAAATATGACCTCAAGCTTCACAAGGCTTCTGGGGGGTTCCAGGTCACCCTGCCATACCCATTTACTAGGAGACTGTTGTCTGAGAGCTCTCATCTGAGTGGTTTGGCTCAAACACATGCTTCTCCATTGTTCCTTAAGAAAACTCAGCTGTCCCAGACAGCTAGTCTGAGAACTTTCTGTCCAAAGCCTAAGGTAGCTAAATTTCAAACAATGACCAATAATGAGATTGTTCTGCAGCTATTGGAACTAATTTTACCTGGCAGTGCGATTTTCCTCTCACAAAGACAACAATATTCTAAGTTTAATAAATGATTATAATTGAGCATTGAATTGCCAATCTAGTCCAGGTAGAAATATATGACCGGAATGCTCAGTAGTAAATGCCTCTCCCTTTCCTCAAAAGACTTTGCTCCCTAGTGTATAGGACAGTACTTTACTTAAAAGCACAAAAAAATTTTTTCTCTAGATTGTGGCCTACCGATGATTTGCTATGATCCAAAGGACCCAGGACTCAGAGTGAAACTAAATAGCAAATGTTTGACAGGTAAATTCTCTGTAATGGCTTTTTTCTGCCTGCCCATTGCACGTCCTTTCCGTGTAAGATTGAAGTACCTACTTTTCCTTTCTATTTCCAAGTTCCCCCATTTGTTGTCTCCATTAGGGAGACTACAATATTGTATGGTCTACCTTCTGTCGCTATTACTTCTGTAGCCTCCCAGAAGCCAGATTATTTATATGTACATTCATATGTGTGTGTGTATATAGGTATACACACACAATGCTTTTGTAATTGTTCATAGTTGTTTATGTATTGTGACTGGATGGATGGATGAATGGGTCAAGTTCAATAAGATCAATAGGGAACAAGCTGTAGGTAATAAAGATCCAGGTGTATAAGCAAAGTCTAATGTTTAGACCACCAACAGAAGTAGAGAAAATGACTCCAAGATGTATCTCTGATTTTAAGGCATAATCTATATTTCTTTGCCTTATTTCATTCCTCTCCTGATCAGTAATGAAGCACAAATGGTTCTAATGGCCAGAAAAGTTTGATAAATCCCCCTAAACCTCAGATGTTAAAATGCTTTTGAATTCAGCTTTAGCATAGAGAGCCACGGTACGCGTTTGTGCTGGATATAACCCTCTCAGTGAGTGAGGTGTGAAGCTGCAAATATGGCCAGTGCTCCTCTGTATAAATGTTCACTGTCCTCTCATGAAATTCTTAAGAGTTGCTAAGGATTTTGATCTTGGTGCTTCTGGAAAGAATTCCCAATAGGCCTTGGATTTCAGTTTCTGACTTTCTCTGGAGTTCTGATCTCTTATGGTAGCTTATAAGCCTCACTTTTATACACAATTAGCAGAATGCACAGAGCATATCTTGGAAATAGAACAGACAGTATCTTTGGAATAGGCTACTGACTTCAATATGTAATTGAAGGGAGGCTCCAGTTATACTTCTTAGGGGCCAAGACTATTGATAGTGGGATTTAGAAAATTCTTCCTGAACCAAGTCAAGTGACATTGGATTCTTCTTTCCTGGTGCTTGTTATGTTTTCATTTTTACTAGACTTTCTCCATAGCGCACCTGGGTGGCTCAGTTGGTTAAGAGTCCACTTCTTGGTCTTAGCTCATGTCATGATCTCAGGGTGGTGAGATGGAGCCCCACTTCGGTCTCCCCGCTCAGCACAGAGTCTGGTTGAGATTCTCTTCCTCTCCTTCTCCCTCTGCCCTCCCCGCATTTGTGCACTTGCTTGCTTGCACACTCCCTCAAAAAAAAAAAATCAGTCTCTGGGCATATGTACTGAGTGCTTAGTACTGTGCTAAGTACTTCATCTGCATCAATTTATTATATGGTGTAGGTATTATTCTCATTGTATGGATGAGTTAATGGAGTCTTTACATAACTTGTCCAAGGTAACAGTAAAAAAAAAAAAAAAAAAGTCACTCTTAGTTCTATTTGACACCAGGGCTTATAATTTTCTGATGTAAGGAGTCAGAGTCACCTTTAGTGGTTAAGAACTATACTGTAGATTTAAAATAAATACATTTAAAAAATAGCCTTTCCCCAGTTGCCTAATGGAAGGAGGCTCTGAATTGGATTGTGCCACTAGCTACTAGTTATCCTCATTTACTCCAAGTATCTTCTCATATCCTGGTTTTCCAATCCTGCAGACTTTGTGCTTGCTGTTTTTCTTCAGTAATTTCCTACCCACTGGTATAGTTCAATATCCAGTCTTCCAGTAAATGTTTATTAAATGATTGATTTTATACTAGAACATTCCCAAGAAGTAGTCATATTTTTTAAAATGTTATTTATTTGAGAGGGAGAGTGTGTGCGTGTTCACACTTGCGAGGCAGAGGTGGGGAGGGGCAGAGGGAGAAGAGGAGAGAGCATCCCAAGTAGACTTCCCATCCAGTGGGAGCCTAGCAGGGGACTTGATTTCATGACCCTGAGATCATGACAGCCAAAACCAAGAGTCGTTCGCTCAACCAACTGAGCCACCTAGGCACTCCTCATTTATGTTTCTGTGTCTAGTGATTTTTTTTCCACACTTGAAAAGAAATTAGACTCTTGAACTTGGAGAAATCTGAGAACCATAATGCCTGACATAAGCAGACGATTGTATGATCTGTAGTGTATCAGTTGCCATTCATCCTTGAGTTAATAGACCATCAGTAACAACACAGAGGAGTGGTCTTGAGATTAATGGGGGTGTCGTGAAACTTCATGCTACAACTGTCAATGTTTTCTTTGGCCCTTAGAGATCCCTAATGTCTCTATTAGACTACTCTAATACATTAGTTTGTATAGGAGCAGTGGATCTGATCTGTCCTACATAGCCCTGTCAATGTAATGAATGTGTTTAGGGCATATTTGACATATTGTTTGACTAATGGTGGTTTTTAAGTGTAGTGCCAGAATCCTGTGAGATTCAACCATGCTTTTCTCCTTTCTTTTATCCCTCAGATTCTGAGGATGGCCAAGGAAGAAATGAGCCATGGAGAGTGACAGTGTGTGCATGTGTACCTGAGAGGAGAACTCTCAGCCTGTTTGATTTAAAATAGAAATTAAAAATTAAATACAAAAGGATAATAGTAGCATTTATTGAACCTTTAGTGTATGAGAGAGACTGTCTTAAGCCTTCTCACAACTCTGTTATAGGTTCTCTTATAATAATTTTAAAGATGAGTCTAAGCACAAAGATTAAAAAACTCCATGTAACTCCCAGATGTTTGGAGTTAGAATTTGTATTCATACCATTTGATAAGAATGTCTCTGAATTACACCATATACTATCACTATTCTTTATTTTTGATGCTTTCTTTCTTTAATGCAAAATAGCTCAATATAGGCATTCATAAATCAGTGTTTGCTAATTTAGTTTATAGAATTTCAAGGTATCACTGAATGTTCATCGTAGTTGTCAAATCATAAACTCGTGGAAAAAAAACTTCATTGGAAAAAATACCTTACTTGTGTATACATAGGGGTTTGGATTTCAAATAGCAATTCTTTTTAAAAGTATTTAACGTTCCTCTTCATGTTAATCAGTGCACTGTCCTCTTGGGGGGAAAAATACCTTGGCAAGATAAAAGTCCCCTAAATTACTTCAGGTTGGTTATCTAAACATGTAATTCAAATAATATTTGCTTGTAGCCTACTTAAGATAAAGTATGTTAGTATATTCATCATTAAGAGCTGTAGAATTCCCAACAAAACAAACACAGGTGATGTGGCTTTATGTGCAATAGATTTCATTCCTAGGATGTAGATAAAAACAAAAGCAAAAATTATTCAAAACCAGTGAATAACCCCACCTGCCACAGAGCAGGTGTACAAATTGGGAAGTATTGTGTATGCATCCATTGTCATCTTAGCTAATTTCTTGGTCCTAAAACATTCGATGGATTTGGCTTTCAGTTATTTAAAAAAAAAAAATCAGATTGAATTGTTCTCTGCACTCAGAATAATGAAAGGAGTTCAGAATATAAGAGGAATGGGCAATTAAATGGAGTCCCTGTGTGTAGTTACCCTGCATTTTAGAAGTTTTCATATAAAGTGTTCTTAACAGCGTTGGTCCTAAGCTGTGATATGTTTATTCCTTGTAACTTGGTAGATTTGAGTTGTCATAAAAATGATCCTAAACTATGATTTCTTAAGGATGAAGAATTCAGCAAATATCCATTAACATATACCATCCCCACAGGCACCATGCCAAATGTGGGTTGTCGGTGGACAGACTGCATCAGAACCACCTGGGACACTTAAAGACAAAAATATGCCTAGAATTCTCCCCCAGAGATGTTGATGCAGTAGGTCTGAAGTCATGCCATAGAATCTGTGTGTTCTCCTAGATCTCCATGGTTAGGAATCAGTTTAGAAGAGTAGTTTTCACTCCAGGGCAACATTTGGCCATGTCTGGAGGGGGTGTGTGCTGCTGGTCTCTAGTAAGTAGAGGCCAGGGATGCTGCTAAATGTCTTCCAGAGCACAGGAAACAAATACCTACACAAAGTATCCAACCTAAAATATCAGTACTGCCAAGGTTGAGAAATAGTGGTCTAAAGAATATAAAGACCCATTCCTACCAAGTCCATAATTAGGATGAATAAAAGATATCATTTATAATTGAATAAAAAGTCATTAGCCCAAAGAATCAAATATAGAATTAAATTTCATAAATTCTTTACCTCAAGATTATTATTTTATGGTCTGAGTAGAGATCTAGTTGAAAAAATTTCTGTGGAAGTTTGAAGAATTCTGCAATTGATAGGATATCTGTAATGGGAGTTACCTGGATAAATTTTGCCTATATTTGAAAAAAAATACTTAAAATTTTAATCCTGAAATGTTAATAAGTAAAAAAAAGTTTACTAACAACAGAAATTTTTAAAAATACTGGCTATGAAGTGAAAATAGGACCATTTCCAGAAGTGCCATTCAAACAAGCAAAGTAAATTAAAATCTAGGAAGAATTCACATGATACTCATTTTTTGTCCCTTTTTTGTCCTCCTATCTTACACATTCTTTCCTAGTTTTACATCATCCCCAGAGATTAGATACTCACAAGCTCATGTACAATAAATTACTGAAAGTTATTTTGGTTGCTGTCAATGCAACCAAATTGGATTAAAAATGAAACCAGTTAAATCTTCACAAACCTCCACTGGCAACAATAAATGTTTAATTTCCAGAGAGAAATAAGGTTAGCTGTGTTGAACACCTTTTTTAATAGGTGATAACCAAATTTTCAAACATTGGGGGATTCTGCTATTTTGTTGAATAAGCAGCAGACTGATTTAATCAAAATGATAAAAGAATCCATTTTTTTTTTTAAAGCGGTCTCCTGTATCTCTGATGATAACCAGTTAGCAGCAATGATGGAATGCCTCAAGCAGACAAATGGCATGCCTCCCCTTGTACAAGAATGCACAGTCCCGTGTCGAGATGACTGCACCTTCACAGTTTGGTCCAAGTTTACACCCTGCTCCACCAACTGTGAAACAACCCGAAGTCGACGGCGACAGCTCACAGGTAGGGTATGCCTTCCATTTCTTAGCTTCAGACAAGGGATGCACTCCCGAACCTGCCAAAGAGAATGGACGCTCCAGAAACCTAGAAATTATATCGGGTCTCTCCTTTTCCCAGCCCCTCCCTGACATTATGTATCTTCTGCATCTATGCCTGGGACATAATATGTACTGAATTAATACTTGTGAAGTGAATGATGTGAACTGTTCTATAGCTATGAAGTTCCTCTCTCTATGGCTTTATAATCTTCACAGTGTTTGTAAATGGCAACATAGCCACCCACTACCTTGGAGTAGTTAATGGCAAAGTTCCTGGTATTTTGGTCATGCCAGGATCTCAGCAGGGTGGAAAGCAGTGACTGATTTGTAAAACACATCAAAGGAAGATCTAATATTTTGCCATTACTTTACAAGCAATTTGACATTTTAAAATTTTAGTGGAAGATAAAAGTCAAATTACATATATAGGTTCTGCTTTTGTGGTATATTGGTTCTGTTTACATCCATGCAATTTAATGGAAATTAAAGCAATTAATAGTTAAGGTGCTGGAGCAATTTTTGCCTGTAATAAACAAATAATTGATGCAGTGTAGTGTATTGTACTACTTGTCTAGATAAATATCCCACAATTTTTTGTTGTTGTATTTGAATATGCAGAAAACTTAATTTAGGTAATAAAGACCCAAAGGAAAAATGCCAAAATAATCATTGGGATAATATAATTGTTGTTGATATTGAAGAATTAAGCACAGAAGACCATTTGTTCTTATAAGCAGTTCAAGTGCTAATTCTCTTGGTTTCAAATTCCCTTTATTTGAATGTATGGCTTACAAGATTATGTTTTAAATTTAACTCTCTCTAATGGATTTACTTAATCGATGAGCACCTTTAACAGGGTTTCTGCACACAAATCAGAAGCCCATTCATGAGTGTAGGTAAAATATATAATCAAATAGAAACAACTAAATATGCTGTACTTTGTGCTCTCTTCTACAAAAATCTGTGCATATATAACTTTGCACAATATTGCTTGTGTTTCTAAGATGAAAAAAGTTCTTATAGGGAATATAATGGGGTAGAATGTGTTTGGAGTAATATCAAGTTCAGGGGTAACAGTAAAACTTCGTGTGCACGTTCATACATAAGGCTTCAGAAACCATCATCCTGGCAATTCTCTTTATCCTTGAGATGAGGAGAGGGAAAGGAAGGTTTTAATTAGTGGCCAGTTTTCTTTCCTTGAGAGTTTATTAATGGTATTTTATACCTGCAAATTGAGAATGGGAATATTGAAAAACCTAGGATATTTATTGAACTAGTGCAGTTTGTTATGAATTGTCAAAACTAATGCATTTGGTTTATTTAAAATACACCTCTTATGTAAATATTCGAAGAACCATTGTACATTTTCTGCACACTCTATCCCAAGATTATTCCTATTAAAAACTATTTAGAATTTTTCTAAATTATTATTGGTTATGATTTTTTTCTGGGTAATTGATCTTTGTGTGATCAATTGATCAAATGATCAAAATGATCTTCATGTCTTGGAAACACCAAAACTGGTCAATTTTATGAAACTTAGTTGTAGGAAAAAAAAAAAATTATTGTGTGTGCAGTGAGCAGTAGTGAATTGTAATTTTTCACTTAAGACTTATTTTTATTGTGGTGGTACTATGCTTGTATTTTGGTCTCACATGTAATTTGGTGGTAAACTTAAGTAATCTCTAACATGAATGGTAGTAAAAGGCATGGACTTAGACCGTAAAACAGTGTGATTCTCTTTAACACAGACACACATAAAGAAGCACATAGACAAAAATATAAGCCACTCCATGGAATGAGGGACCATCTAGTGTGTTTTTCTTTTTTCCATTTTTAACAGGGGACTTTAATTCAATATCTGGATATCTTGGGTGTTATACCTAAACTAGATCATCACAGGTTTTAGATTGAATGGTAATTATAGCAGTTGTTTATACATTGCTGAAAATAATCTATTAATAGATTTATTCAGGTTATTAATATACAAAATAGCTGGATAAATAAAACATTTAATATATACTTGTTTTTTGTTATTGTGGGAACAGTTAAAAATTTCCCTCTGACTTAAGGGGGGGAAATGTCTTTACAGTTGTATTAGGGATTGGTTTTCTTGTTAGCTTGTTTTTTAGTAGTAAACAAGTTCTGAATCCAAAGGCTAATGCTGATTTTTTTTTCCACTATAATGTAATCAAAGTAAAGTACCACTAATAATTTCTTATTTTGAGAACCATTTCTGTATTAACTTAAATCCTTCTTCAAACACTGATGTCCTGTAATTAAGAAGGTTATCCCACATACAAAGACTGCATATATTAGTACAGAATACTTGTTCTGCCAGCAACTTTTGGTTACCTTGTAGATGAATATTTTTCTTTCTCCTGTCTCTTGCTGTCTCTCACTCCTTTTGTCTTCCCTTTCTCCCCCACCCCACTTTTTTAAGCTTCCTTTTCTTAATTAATGAACATTTTTCTTGACCACTTATGCCTGCTAGGCCTTAGGAATACTACTAGGGAATAGATAGATGATCCTAATTTAAGAGTTTACAGTGTAATGGAAGCTCGAGATTCTATTACAATTAAAACAATATAGAACTTGTGACAATAGTGGTCATATTAGTGTTCCATTAGCTTCTTATTGCTGCTGTAACAAATTACCACAAATTTAGTGGCTTTAAAACACAAATTTATGATCTCATAGTCATGTAGGTCTAAAGCAAACTTCAGTTTCACAAGGCTCAAAACAAGATGTTGGTGACTTTGTATACCTTTCTGGAGGCTCTAGGGGAAAATGTATTTTTTCCCCCTAGCTTCTAGAGGCTATCCACATTCCTTGGCTCATGACTCTCTTCTTCCTTCTTGAAGTTCAGTAAGGTTGTATCTGACTATTCTCTCTTAGGAAAGACTTTCTAATTTTAAGACCATGTGATTAGGTTGGACCCACCCAGATAATCCAGAATAATCTCCTCTCAAGGCCCATAATCCTAGTCATATCTACAAAGTCCATTTTGCCATCAAAGGTAGCATGATTACAGGTTCCCAGAACGGAGGAGTGAACATCCTTGGAAAGGCATAGTTTGTGATAGGCAGGATAATGAAAGTACAGAAGAGTACCTTTTCCATACCTAAAATGAAGAGTTTCAAGGATGGCTTTCTGGCAGGGGTAATGTATTAGTTTGGACCTGAAGGACGAGTAGGCATTAACTAAACAATGGAGAGAGGTTGGAACTTAAGAAAATTTCTGGCATAAGAAATTCAGAGGCCAGAAACCAATGAGTAATTTCCAGGAACTGAAAGATGCTCAGTATGTCTAGCTTGTAAAATGCCAGAGGCAGAATGGCACAACATGGGCAGGAGGCAGGTCCTAATGGTTTCGGTACTGCAGAGCCTTGATGACCATAGCAAGGGATCTAGACTTCATTCCATGAACTATGGTAAGTCACTGAAGAGTTTTCAATAGATGAATGATGTGATCGGACTTCCATCTTTGTGAGCTACTTCTAGCTGCAGTGTGGGGAGAAGATGAAGGGAATATGAAGTAAAATGGCAATAAAATACTAGAAGAAGCTGTTGCAGGGATTTAATCTGGAAATTTGGAGATGGGCTATATACGGGTGGTATTGGTCAGAATGGAAATAAAGACTGATTCAAGAGATATTTAGTCATTTGAAATGAAAGATCTTTGTCATTAAACAGATGCAGGTAATACAATAGAATTCAAGTGTGACATTTTAGATTTTGACTTGGTCATGTTGATATAATTGGGAAATGAAGATGGAGAAAGAAAGGCCCAGGTGTGAAGAGGTTGAGTACGGATTTTGCCAGGTTGAGTTTGATTGGCCCTTTAGGTTCCAGTCTATAGCTCAGAAGCTTGAGCAAGAAATCTAGAATGGAGATAATAATTAAGAATTTAAGAGTTATAGAGGGTCCTTTAAACTCGATGGCTAAAGGTAATGGATCAGAAGAGAAGAGAACCTAGGGCAGTGCCCTGAGAAAGCCCATCAGTTAAGAGATGTAGAGAGGGGAAATAATGCAACAAACAAATGAGATCTTACCAGAGGAATGGAGGGGTGAGGGACAAAAAGGTAAGGTACAATGGAATTTGGGAAGGCTATGTCAACAATGATGGTGTGGTCAACATTCTGAATAATCATTAAATGATTAAGTCTGAAGGATAAGGTATAAAGATATTCCAGGGCTTCATTTGTTTTATTACTTTGTCAATAGTAAGTAGTTTCAAGGAATAGATGGACTCCGAATCCAGGCTTAAATGAGTGAGAAGAGATTAGAAATTGAAGAGATGGAGACAACAGTTTTTTATGGACATTTAAGAAGCACCAGAGACTTGGGTATGTTAGGTGCTGGTAGGAAGAAACCAGTCACCATGCATTGACCTATCTTTCAACCAGTAAATTCTCACAGCCAGAATGAGGCTGTGTTTCTCAAACTGTTTCTCATTAAGTGCTCCTAATGGTAGAGGCAAGTGTATACATCCTCCCAGAGAGATAGTGGCATGGCTGAAGCTCTTGCAAGATCATTTAAGACCTTGCAGGAATCCTTATTTATGGTGGCCATAAGTAACATGTCAGACCATAGAGCCAGTCATCCAGGCAGCAACTATAAAATTGTGTATAAACTATTTGACAATGAGATAATATCCCATGCATCACCTTGAATCCAGCATTTCTAAAACACCTATAAACACTGGGAATAAGACTAATAAAGCAGCCTACTTCATTTTTTTTTTAATAACCAGCCAAGACTCAAGCTGATGACTTACTACTGAGGAAACAAAATATAATCAGATCTATTAGAAAATTTTTAGGAATCTAGTGGAAGTGTGTTGGCAGGAAAGTTGAATCAAGTTACATGCTGACTTGAAATGCCATTAAACATGAGTATCAAGTACTCAGAGCAGTGGGAAATGATTCTGCATTCTCATTACTCAGGATCACAGCTAAAAGGTCCATCAAAGTCAATTGGTAAAGGTAAAGTCATATTCTAGAATACTTAAATGAAAAAGGTATCTCAGAGTAGAAGCCATAGCTTTTTCTCAGATTAAATTACCCATCATTATTTGAGCATTTATTTCCTTTTAATGTGTCAGCATTTGTGAACTGCCTGATGGCAAGGACCAAAATAAGTTCTACTTTGCCACACCCCAAGTGACACCTAGCCTCACTCCAGGTCCATTATTCTTTGAATAAATAAACTGGTTCCAAAAATGTACATCAAAAAGAGAGGATGTTAATATTTCCAGGGTTTTGTTGGTTTCCCTGGAAACCATTAATTTCCAGGAAAACTGAGACAAGGTAATGTTTGTTCTTACCAAGTTATAGGGAAAATCATAATAAATTAACAAAAACTTTCTAGCTGTTGAGTCACTATAGCAAACATCTTTTAGTTTATTTTTTTTTTACCACTATCAACATAAAACCATTTTTTATTTTTTTTTCAAATTAACTATTTTTTTTTAAGATTTTATTTATTTGAGAGAGAATACAAGCTAGGTAGGGAGCGGCAGGCAGAGGGAGAGGGAGAAGCAGGTTCCCCGATGAGCAAGGATCCTGATGTGGGCCAAAGGCAGATGCTTAACCAACTGAGTTACCCAGGCACCCCTCAAATTAATTTCACAGTTGCTTTGGGAGTTGCTTCCATTGTCCTAGGATTTGCTTTCGTAGCAAAAAAAAAGTGGAGAAGGGTGGGGGAAGGCTATAAATATAGCCTATATTTGATGTTTAGTAAACAAACACTAGTAAAGACAATGTGACTTTTAATAAAACAGATGTGACATTAATATATCCATGTCTCTTTTTGGAACAGGGAAAAGCAGGAAGAAAGAGAAATGCCAGGACTCTGACCTGTACCCTCTCATAGAAACAGAACTATGCCCTTGTGATGTATTTATATCTCAGCCTTATGGCAACTGGTCAGATTGCATTCTTCCAGAAGGCAGAAGGGAGTCTCAACGAGGATATCGGATACAAGGAGACAGCAAGGAATGTGGAAAAGGCATGCGCTTTCAAGCAATAGCCTGCTCTGATAAAAATGGAAGACCTGTTGACCCCTCCCACTGCAGCAGTTCTGGTAAGGAGATGGGTGAGGAGTAACAGATGGGAATATACACATACAGTCCAGGAGGTGTATCCAAGGTCTAGAATTACTAGCTTTGTTCTTTAGTAATTCTTTCAGTTCTCCTTTGTTAATAACACACTGCCTTTCATAAAATATAGGCATTTGGGATGCACATATCCATATTTCAGTGACTATTTGGAATATGATTATTTTGGATCTTTGACTCACCTAACTCTATACTTCACCTTTGGCTACTTGGTTAACTGTGGATGAGTGCAGTTGCTTTACTTCATTGGAAAAGCCATATTTAATACAAAATATATTTTATGGTGCCTTTTGGTTCTCTGATCATACATACAGAAAGCATCAGGCCTTGAATTTCTTCTAAGGTAGTTGACAAATTACTAATGAAAACGTTGATTTTTTTTTGTTTTAATTTTTTTAAAAGATTTTTATTTGAGGGAGACAGAGCAAGAGAGGGAACACATGCAGGGGGAGTGGGAGGGAGAAGCAGGCTTCCCACTGAGCAGGGAGCCCTATGGGGGGCTTGATCCCAGGACCCCGGGACCATGACCTGAGCCGAAGGCAGTTGCTTAACGACTGAGCCACCCAGGCACCCTGAAAACATTGATTTAAAATGTTTTACAATGCAATATATAAGTATACCCAAACTAATAGAATAAAACTGTAGGAAAAAAATTCATCTGGGAGAATTTTGTGAGCTGTTAATCAGGAAGAAGACTGCCTTTTTTGAACCTTGAGAGAATTTGAAAGATACGGGTAAATGAGGAAAAGAATGAGACTAAATACAGTTGGGATAAATGTTGATGGGGTTGCTGAGACTAATGATTATAATGGAACTTAATGAATTTCATACTCTAGTTTGTGGCTTATTTTTTTAAGACTAAAATGGTTAGGAATTTTACAGAATGTATGAAAGAATTCATGTTTGGCAAACTCTGGAGGAAAAAAGATTTTGGTCTCTATCATCAAAGTCTTATGTTCTAATAAGCTTTCTCAATAACAATGGTAAGTTGAATTCAGTTCTGTTATAGAACTCAGGTAAATGACAGTTCTGTCTTCATTGCCAATGGATTAGCTGTTCTTTAAGATATGCCTGTGTCATCATATGAATGCAACTTAAGGCTTAATAACTTTTTAATTGTTGATATCATTGCTCTGCTTCCTGGGTTACTCTATAAAATTTTCTTCAGTGATTTGACTCAGAGAAACATTAAATACCTCAGAAACAAGTTGTGGACCCATTTTATGGAAGCCAAAGCTGGTTGACTTTAATTTTTTTTGGTTTTTATATATGTATTGGCTTATTTTCTAAAAACTGATTTTCCTTTTTCCCACTGAAATATGTTTGACTTACAGTGTTGTGTAAGTTTAAGGTAACAACATGTCAATTTGATTTTTATATGGTAGTGATTGCCATTGTAGTGATAATTAGCACTGATATCACATTACAGAGTTATTTCTTAGTGGTTGGAATAATTAAGTTCCAGGCTCTTAGCAAGTTTGATTATAAAGCAATATTGGTGTGTATATTCACTATACTGTGCATTAAATCTCTAGGACTTATGTAGTACTCATTGTAAATTTAAACAGTTTGATAACATCTGTCCTATCCACCCCTCCCCACCTCTCAATTCCTGGTAACCACCGTTCTACTGTTTTTACAAGTTTGACTTCTTTAAATCCCACATATAAGTGATATCCTACAGTATGGGCCTTTCTCTGTCTGACTTACTTTACTTAGTGTAATGTCCTCAGGGTCTATCCATATTGTAACAAATGGTAGGATGTCCTTTCTTATGGCCAAGTATTTCATTTTTTAGATATGAGATGTATATTTATCATATATAGATCACATCTTTATCCATTCATCTGTTGATGGGCACTTAGGTTGTTTCCATGTTAGGCTATTGTGAATAATGCTGCAATGAACATGGGAGTATATATATTTCTTGGATACTCTATTTTCATTTCCTTTGTGTATATACCCAGATGTGGGATTGCTGTATCCTATAGTAGATCGATTAATTTCAAATTTTATTTTATTATGTTATATTAGTCACCATACAGTCCATCAAAGATCAATTAATTTTTGAGTAACTTTAATATTGTTTTCCATAGTGGTTGAACCAATTTACATTCCCACCAACAGTGTACAAGGGTTCCCTTTTCTCCATATCTTCCTCAACACTCCTTATTTCTTGTCTTCTTAATTATAACCATTCTAACAGGTATATGGTGTTATTTCACTGTGGTTTTGAGTTGCATTTCCCTGATGGTTAGTTATGTTGAGCATCTTTTCGTGTACCTGTTGGCCCATTTGGATGTCTTTGAGAAAATATCTATTTCTCTGCCTATTTCATAATTAGATTGAATGTGTTCTTTGTATATTTTAGATATTAACCTGCTATTGGATACATGGTTGGCAAAAAATTTCTCCCATTCACTGTGTTGCCATTACATTTTGTTGATTGTTTCCTTTGCTGTGAAGAAGCTTAAGTTTGATGTAGTCCTATTTGTTTTTTTGTTGTTCTGGTGCCCTATACAAAACATCATTACCAAAACCAGTCCTAAAGAGCTTCTTCACTACATTTTTTCCTAGGAGTTTCCTGGTATCAGGTTTTATATTTAAGGCTTTGATCTATTTTGAGTTAATTTTTTGAGTGCTGTAAAATAGGGGTCCAATTTCATTGTTCTACTGCATTGTTCTCCCAACACCATTTAAAGATACCATTTCCCTGTTAGGTGTTATATCTTCTCTTGTCAAGTATTATTAGTTGACTGAAAATGCATGGGTTTTATTCTGAGCTCTCGACTCTTTCATTGGTCTGTTTCATTTTAATGCCAATAATACTGTGTTTATTCCAATGGCTTTGTAGTATAATTTGAAATCAGGAAATGTGATCCCTCCATCTTTGTTCTAGCTTTGGCTATTTGGGGTCCTTGGTGATTCCATTTCTCTATGTGAAGAATGACATTTGAATTTTGACAGCGATTACATTGATTCTATAGAAGGCTTTAGGTGGCATGGACATTTTAACAAAATGCTTCTGATCCATGAACACAGGTTGTTTTTTCCATGTGTTGTATCTACTTCAATTTTTTTCAAGTAAGTTTTGTGGTTTTCATTGTACAGATCTTACACTTGGTTAAATGTAGTACTGGGTATTTTATTGTTTTGGTGCTATGGTGAATGGGATAGTTTTATTTTTCAGATGCCTCAAATTTGGGCATAGTAACAAATGATTTCTGTGTGATTTTTTTTTTAATATCTTGGAATTTTACTGAAGTTGCTTAGTTTGAATAGTTTTTTGGTTGAGTCTTTGACATTTTCTATATACAAAATATCAACTGCAAATAGTGAAATTTTACTTCTTCCTTTCTGATTTGGATGCCATTTTTTTGGTTTTGTTTAATTTCTCCAGCTAGGGCTTCCAGTACTGTATTAAGAGAGGTGAGAGTGAGAGGGCAAACTTGTCTTTTTCCTGTTCTTAAAAGGAAAGCTTTCAGTTTTTCAACATTGAATATAATGTTAGCTGTGAGTTTGTCATATATGGCTTTTATTATGTTGAGGTATGTTTCTTCTATACACAATCTGTTGAGGGTTTATATTGTAAAAAGATGATATTTTATCACATACTTTTTTGGCATTTATGTTTATCTCATTCTATTAAAGTGATGTATTACATTTATTGATCTGTGTATGTTGAATCATCCTTGAGTTGAAGGGATAAATCCTACTTGATCATGGTGTATAATCTTCTTAATGTGTTCTTTATTTCAGTCCCCTAATATTTTAATTTTTTCATCTATTTTCATAAGTAATATTGTTGTATAGTAGTCTTTTCTTGTAGTGTCCATATCTGGCTTTGGCATCAGGCTAATGCTGGCCCTGTAGAAGGAGATTGGAAGCATTTCCTCCAGTTCATTTCTCCCCCCCTTTGGAAGAGTTGGAGAAGAATTGGCATTAATGTTTTTCTTAAATGTTTGGTAGAATTTACTAGTGAAGCCATCTGGTCCTGGGATTTTCTGTATTGGGAGGTTTTTGATAAGTGATTTAAACCCTTTATTCATTATTGACTTGTTCAGATTTTTCTAATTCAGTCTTGATAGGTTGTGTGTTTCTGGAAATTTGGGTCTTCTAGATTATATAATCTTTTGGCATGTAATCATTCACAATAGTCTCTTATGATTCTATATATTTGTGGTATCACTTATAACGTTTCCTCTTCCTTTTCTAATTTTGAGTCCTTTTTTCTTAGTTTAGCTAAAGGTTTGTCAGTTTTGTTTTTAAAAAGTCACTTTCATTGATCTTTCCGGTTTTTCTGATCCCTATTTCATTTATTTCCCCTCTGACCTTAATTAGTTCCTTCTGACAACTTTGGACTTAATTTGTTCTTTTTCTAGTTGTTTGAGGTGTTCGCTTAGTTTGAGATCTGATTTCTTAATGTATCCATTTATTGCTATAAATTTTCCTCAACTATTTTTGCAGGATCCCATAGGATTTGATCAGTTTTTCCATTTTCATTTGTTTTGAGTCAACTTTCTTTTTTTCCCTTTATTATTATGTTCAGTTGAGTTAACATTCTGATCTCCCTTTTGATTTCTTTGGCCCATTGGTTCAGAAGTTTGTTGTTTAGTTTCAACATATTTGTAGACTTTCTAGCTTTTTCTTACTAATTTCTAGTTTCATACCATTGTCAGAAAAAAAAATATGATTTCATTCTTAAATATTGGTAAGTATTATTTTGTGTCCTATTCTATGTTCTATCCTGGAGAATGTTCCATGTGTACTTGAGGAAACTATATATTCTTCTATTAGATGGAATGTTCTATATAGGTCAAGTCTGTTTGGTCTAAAGTATGGTTCAATTCTAGCATTTCCTTGTTTTTTTTTCCTGTTTGGGTGATCCATTACTGACGGTGTGGTGTTGGACTCCCCTACTGTTTTTATATAATTGTCTATTTCTCTCTTCAGGTTTGTTAGTATTAATACATTTAGGGGCTCTGATAATGGATGTGTATACATCCATTGATATATTCTTGATATATTGACTCCTTTATTAAATAATCTTGGTTTCTTTTTTAATTTTTTTGGCTTGGAGTCTCTCTTGTCTAAGTATTGCTATCCTTACTTTCTTTTGGTTTCTACTTGCATGAGCTATATTCTTCTGTCCCTTCAAAATTTGAGTGTATGTGTGTCTTTAAAGGTGAAATGAGTCTCCTGTAGGCATCCTATGATTGTCTTGTTTCTCTATCCAGCCATTCTATACCTTTTGATTGATGAATTCAACCCATTTATACTAAGAATGAATATTGATATGTAAGGACTTACCACTGCCAATTTATTATTTGCCTCTTGTTGTGTATCTCTCAGGTATTTTTCCTTTTTCTGCCTACCCTTATAAATTGGTACTTCTCCACAGTGATAATGCTCTGTCTCCCCCTTTTTTATGCTGATTAATCTACTCCAGACTTTGGCTTTGCAGTTATGATGAAGCTTACTTAAAACTTCTCACAGATAAAACTGTCCATTTTGTGCTGGTAACTAATCTCCATTTGCCTATGGAGTCTCTACCCTTTCACCCCTTCTTTTTGTATATCTGATGTCACAGTTTACCACTTTTATGCTTTACGCTTTTATGCTCTTCAACAAATTATAGTCACTATGATTATTTTTAATACTCTTTAACTTTTATACTATAGTTCTGTGGTTAACACACATTCTAGCAGAGTTAGTTTTCTAATTCTATTTTTCAACTTCATCAGACTGTTCTGCACTTTGATATGTTTTCCTGTCTCTGATTATCATCTTTTCATCCCACCTTGAATTCTTTTCAGCATTTTTTGCAAGTCTGTTAGTGGTGAACTCCCTCAACTTTTCTTAGTTTGAGAAAGCCTTTATTTCTTTCTCCTATCTGAAAGATAACTTATGGATCAGGTATTCTTGGCTAGCAGTTTTTATCTTTTAACACTTTGAGTGTGTCATCTATGGTGTCATATACTCTCTCCTGGCCTATAGAGTTTCTGCTGAGAAATCTGTTGATGGCCTAATGGGGGTTCTTTTGTAAGTGACTTCTTTCCCATGGTTGTCTTTAAGATTCTTTACCATTGATTTTTTTTTTTTTTGACAGTTCCAATATAATATGTCTTGGAAAAGGTATTTTTGCATTGAGGTAATGAAGTCTTCTGTCAGCTTGCTGGATATGTATATTTAAGTCCTTCCTTAGGTTTGGGAAGTTCTCAGCTTTTGTTTCTTTAAACTCAGCCTACTTTTGCCATTTTTTTTCTATACACCAATTTTATATGTTCTTTATTACCTTAAGTTTGTAGTTCTTTTTCTTTTTCGTAGAGACAGAGTTAGCAGGCACTCACGTGGAGGTGTGGACGGGCAGAGGGAGAGAGAAAATTCTAAGCAGGCTCCACGCCCAGTGTGGGACTCTGTTTCACAACCCAAGATGAGGATCTGAGCCGAAATCGAGTCAGATGCTTAACCAACTGTGCCACCCAGGCACCCCTTAAGTTTTTACTTAAATTCCAGTTAACATACAGAGAAATATTATTCTCAGGTATATAACATAGTGGTTTTTTGTTTTTGTTTTTTAACACTTCCATACAGTACCTGGTGCTCATTGCAAGTGCAATCCTTAATCCCCATCACCTATTTAACCCATCCCCCCACCTACCTCCCCTCTTGTAACCATCAGTTCTCTATAGTTAAGAGTCTGTTCCTTGGTTTGCCTCCCTCTCTCTATTCTCTTTTTTCCCCTTTGCTCACTTGTTTTGTTTCTTAAATTCCACATATAAGTGAAGTCATATGGTATTTGTCTTTCTCTGACTGACTTATTTTGCTTAGCATAATACTCTCTAGCTCCATCCATGTCATTGAAAATGGAATAGTAACATTCCATTATGCATATATCTACATACACATACATACATACATACATACCACATCTTCCTTATGCATTCATGAATTCATGGACCATTGGGCTGCTTCCATAATTGGGCTATTGTTGATAATGCTGCTATAAACATCAGGGGGTACGTATTCCTTTGAGTTAGTATTTTTGTGTTCTTTGGGTAAATACCTAGTAGTATGATTGCTGGATTGTAGGGTAGTTCTATTTTTAACTTTTTGAGGAATCTCCATACGGTTTTCCAGAGTGGCTGTATCAGTTTGCATTCCCACCACAGCAAGAGGGTTCCCCTCTCTCCTCATCCTCGCCAATACCTGTCTCTTCTGTTGTTCATTTTAGCTATTCTGACAGGTATCAGATGATAACCCATAGTTTTGATTTGTATTTCTCTGTGAGTGATGTTGAGCATCTTTTCATGCATCTGTTAGGCATCTTTTCGGGTCTTTGGCCCATTTTTTTAATTGGATTACTCATTTTTTGGATGTTGCATTTTAGGAGTTCTTTATATATTTTGGTTACTAACTCTTTATCAGATACGTCATTTGCAAATATCTTCTCCCATTCTGAAGGTTGACTTTCAGTTTTGTTTCCTTAACTGTGCAGAAGCTTTTTTATCTTAACGAAGTCCCCATAGTTCATTTTTGCTTTTGTTTCCCTTGCCTCAGGAGACCTAGCTAGAAAGAAGTTTCTAAGGCCAATGTCAAAGAAGTTACTGCCTGTGTTCTCTTCTAGGATTTTTATTGTTTCAGGTCTCACATTTAGGTCTTTAATCCATTTTGAATTTATTTTTGTGTATGGTGTAAGATCGTGGTCCAGTTTCATTCATTCTTTTGCATGTTGCTCTTTAGTTTTCCCAACACCATTTGTGGAAGAGACTGTCATTTTTTCCATTGGATACTTTTCCTGCTTTATTAAAGATAATTGACCATATAGTTGTGGTTCATTTCTGAGTATTATGTTCCACTGATCCATGGGTCTGTTTTTTGTCAGTACCATTCTGTCTTGATGACTGCAGCTTTGTAATAAAACTTGAAGCCTGGAATTGTGATGCCTCCAGCTTTGTTTTTCTTTTTCAGGATTGCTTTGGCTATTCAGGGTCTTATGTGGTTCCATACAAATTTTAGGATTGTTTATCCTAGCTCGGTGAAAAATGCTGGTGGCATTTTGATAGGGATTGTATTAAATGTGTAGATTTCTCTGGGTAGTATAGACAATTTAACAATCTGTTTTACCAATGCATGAGCATGGAATGTCATTTTGTTTCTTGGTGTCATCTTCAATTTCTTTAATAAGTGTTCTGTAGTTTTCAGAGTACAGGTCTTTCATCTATTTGGTTAGGTTTATTCCTATGTATGTCATTGTTCTGGTATAACTGCACATGGGATTGATTGCTTAGTTTCTCTTCATTATCAGTGTAGAAATGAAACCAATTTCTGTACATTGATTTTTGTATCCTGCAACTTCACTGAATCTATCAGTTCTAGCAGTGTTTTGGTGGAGTCTTTCAGGTTTTTCTATATAGAGTATCATGTATCAGCAAACAGTGAAAGTTTGACTTCTTCCTTGCCGATTTGGATGCCTTTTATTTCTTTTTATTGTTTGATGGCTGTAGCTAGGAGTTCCAGTACTATGTTAAATAAACGTGGTGAGAATGCACATCCCTGTTTTGTTATTGGCTGTAGAAGAAAACCTCTGTTTTTGCTTGTTAAGGATAATGTAGCTGTGGATTTTTCATACATTGCCTTTATTATCTTGAGGTATGTTCCCTCTAAACCTACATTGTTTGAGGGTTTTTGTCATGAATGGATATTGTAGAAAAAGCATCTGACAAAGTACATCTATTGAACCATTTGTTTACTTTTGGGTGCACGCGTTAACTAGCAATCTGGATCCTGTGGTGCAGTATGCCAAGGCACTTTTGTTCTGTTACAGATGTCTAGTTATTAAAAGGAGAGAAAAGACTCATACTGTCATGATGCTGAGGTCACCTACATATTGATTTAGTCATTCATTTGATCAAAACCTGTGTAATGAACATGAGCTTTGTACCTGGTCTTCTATGATTTGGGTGCACATTTAAGGGGAAGTAGAGTACTTGTGAAGTTTATTGTCTAGTGGGGGATAAAAATAAAAGCAATTTCTGGTCTTCATTAGCTGTTAGGATGCTGAATATAAAATCTTTAAATAAACTTTAGGAAAGTCCTTGCTGAAGTGAAAAAATTTGAGACGTGAAGTATGAGAAAGAAGCAACCACATGAAAAGTATATACGAGATCATTTCAGGTAGTGGAATAAGCATGTTCTAAAGAGTAAAGTAGGGGCGCCTGGGTGGCTCAGTTGGTTAAGCGACTGCCTTCGGCTCAGGTCATGATCCTGGAGTCCCGGGATCGAGTCCCGCATCGGGCTCCCTGCTCTGCAGGGAGTCTGCTTCTCCCTCTGACCCTCCCCCTCTCATACTCTCTCTCTCTCTCTCTGCCATTCTCGCTCTCAAATAAATAAAATCTTTAAAAAAAAAAAAAAAAGTAGGAAAGAAGTTCTGGCAGCAAAACAAAAGCAGCTCTGTGGTTTGAATATAGGGAGTGAAAGGATTCTGTGAAAGGAGTTTGAACAAGTAGGCAGAATCTTGTGGGACAAAGCAAGGAGTATGGATCTAATTTAAGTACAATCATATGTGAAAATAAAGGGAGGTAATATCCAATTTAGGTTTAAACTATTTTGACATACAGTAGGTCAGTTTCAGGCGTACAGCGTAATGATTCAGTATTTGTATATATGGTAAAATTGGACCAATAAGCCTAATTAACATCTATTAGCATATATAGTTATAATTGTGATAAGTTTTAAGACTTAGAACTTTCAAATATACAATAGATTATTAACTGTTTTGTATATTACATCCCCATGACTTATTTATACCTGGACGTTTATACCTTTTTACCCATTTTGCCTATTCCCTATCCCCTACCTCTGAAAACCACCGGTCTGTTTCTTATATGTATGAATTAAGTTTTGCTTTTGGTGTGTGTGTGTGTGGGTGTGTGTGAGTGGTAGTTTCCCCCACACACATATAAGTGAGCTCATACAGTATTTGTCCTTCTCTCTGACTTACTTCACTTAGTAATGCCCTTAAGGTCCATCTGTGTTGTCACAAATGGCAAGTTTTTTGTTTTTTTTGTTTTTGTGCTGGATGATGATGTTCTGTTGTTCATTTCTATCCTGTATACTCATCCATCAGTGGACACTTAGGTGCTTTGCTATTGGAAATAATGCTGCAGGGAACATGGGGGTGCACATATCTTTTGAAGTTAGTGTTGTGTTTTTTGTTTTTTTTTCCCCGGATAAATACCAGAAGTGGAATTGCTGGATCATATGATAGTTCTATTTTTAATTTCCTGGGGACCAATTATACTGTTTTCAATAATGGCTGAACCAATTTACATTCTCAATAGTGCACAAGTGTTCTTTCTCCACATCCTTGCTAATATTTGTTATTTCTTGTCTTTTTTTTTTTTTATTCTTATGTTAATCCCCATACATTACATCATTAGTTCTAGATGATCTTGTCTTTTTGATAATAGCCATTCTAAGAGACATGAGGTGGTATCTTCTTATGGCTGTGATTTGCATCTTCTAGATGATGAGTGATGTTGAGCATCTTTTCATGTATCTGTTGGCCATCTGTCTGGGGGGGAAAATCTATTCAGATCCTCTGCCCACTTCCTAATGGGGTTTTGATGTTTTCTTTTCCTGTGTGTGTGTGTGTGTGTGTGTGTGTGTGTGTGTGTGTGTTTTGGAGGTTGGTTGTTTTGCTACTGAGTTGTATGAATTCTCTGTTTTGGTTATTAACCTCCTATCCTATATATGATTTGCAAATATTTTCTCCCATTCTATAGGTTCTTTCCATTTTGCTGATCATCTCCTTTGCTTTGCAGAAGTCTTTTCAGTTTGATGTAGTCCCAGTAGTTTATTTTTGCTTCTATTGCTTTTGCTTCTTGTGTCAAATCCAAAAAATCATTGCCAAGACTTATGTATAGAAGCTTATCACCTATGTTTTCTTCTAGGAGTTTTATGGTTCCAGGTCTTACACATTTAAGTCTTTATTCCATTTTGAGTTAATTTTTGTGTAGGTGTAAGATAGTGGTCCAATTTCATTCTTTCCATGTTGCTGTCCAGTTTTTCCAACAGTACTTATTAGAGACTGTTCTTTCCCCATTTTATATTCTTGGCTGATTTGTCATAAATTGACATAATTGACCACATAGGTGTGGGTTTATTTCTGGGCTACCTATTCTGTTACATTGATAGATGAGTCTGTTTCTAATACCAAGATCATATAGTTGTGATTAGCTTTGTAGTATAGTTTGACATCAAGCATAATATCTCTGGCTTTGCTTTTTCTCAAGATTGTTTTGGCTATTTGTGGTGTTTGTGGTTCCATGGAAATTTTAGAATTTTGTTCTATTGCTTTGAAAAATGCCACTGAAATTTTGGTAAGGATTACAATGAATATGTAGATTATTTTGATTAGTATAGACATGGTAATATCCATTCTGGTCCGTCAGCCAGAATTTCTTTCCATTTATTCTTTTATCAGTGTTTTATAATTTTAAGTTTATAGGTCTTTCACCTCCTTGGTTAAATTTATTCCTAGGTTTTTATTCTTTTGATGTAATTATAGATGGGATTGGTTTCTTAATTTCTCTTGTAGTTCATTATTATTGTGTGTGTATATATATACAGGAATGCAACTGATCATAGATCTGTATATTGCATTTCTGTATCCTAATATATTAGTTCTAATATATTAACCTAATATATTAGTTAACCTAATATATTAGTTCTTACAATTTTTTGTGTTGAGTCTTTAGAGTTTCCTATGCATAAAATCATGCATCTGCAAATAGTGACAGTTTTTTTTTTTTCCTTTCCAATTTGGATGCCTTTTATTTCTTGCTTATTGTCTCTGGCTAGGACTTCTAAAACTATGTTGAATAAAAGTAATGAGTGGGCATCCTGTCTTGTTACCGAACTTTGAACAATTTCCAGCTTTTTATCATTAGGTATGATGGTAGCAGTAGGCTTATCATATATGGCCTATATTATGTTAAGGTACATTCTCTCTATACATTGTTGAGAGTTTTTATCATAAATGGATGTTGTATTCTGTCAAAGGCTTTTTCTGCATTTATTGAGATGATCATATCCTTTTTATCTTTGGTTTTGTTAATGTGGTATATCACGTTGATTGTGTGGATGTTAAACCATCCTGTCATTCCTGGAATATGTCTGACTTAATCATGGTGTATGATCCTTTTACTGCATTGTTGAATTCAGCTTGCTAATATTTTTAGGATTTTTTGCATCTATCATCTTAAGGTATATATATATATTTAATTTGTTTGTTTTCTTAAAGGGTTGCCCTTATCTGGTTTGGGTATCAGGATAATGCTGGCCTTGTAAAATGAGTTTGGAAGTTTTCCCTCCTTTTCTGTCATTTTGAAAGACTTAGAGAAGCTTGGTATTCTTTTTTGTATGTTTGGTATAATTCACCAGTGAAGCCATCTGGTCCTGAACTTTTGTTTGCTGGGAGGTTTTTGATAACTGATTCAATTTCCTTACCAGTAATTGATCTGTTCAGACTTTCTATTTCTTTATGATGCAGTGTTGGTAGTTTGTGTGTTTCTAGAAATTTATTCATTTCTTGTATATTGTCCAATTTATTGGCATATAATTGTTCATAGTAGTCTTTTAAGATCCTTTGTATTTCTGTGATACCAGTTACGTTTCCCTTCCATTTCTTACTTTGAGTCCTTTTTCTTGGTGAGTCTAGCTAAAGGTATGTTAATTTTGTTTATCTTTCCAAAGAACTGGCTCTGGGTTTCATTGATCTCTTCTGTTTTCTTTTGAGTCTCTATTTCATCTATTTCTGCTCTGGCCGTTGTTATGTTCTTCCCTTTAACTTTGGACTTCACTTGTTCTTTTCTAATTTGGGGGGTATAAAATTAGGTTATTAGGTTTTTCTTGTTCCTTGAAGAGGTATTGACCACTATGAACTTTCCTCTTAGAACTGCTTGAGCTACATCTCTTAAGTTTTGGTGTGGGTATTTCCATTTTCATTGAATCAGAGTATTTTCTGATTTCTCTTTATTCCTTCTTTGACCTACTAGTTTTTCAGTAGCGTGTTCTCTAATCTTCATGTATTTGTCAATTTTCCAGTTTTCTTCTTTTAACTTGTAGTTTTATACTGTTGTGTTTAGAAAAATGCTTGATGTGATTTCAATGTTTTTAATTTTAGGCCACAAAACAAGTTTTACTAACACATGATTTATCCTGGAGAATATTCTATGTGCACTTCAGAAAAATGTGTATTCTGTTGATTTTTGGATACAATGTTCTGTATATGTCTGTAAAGTCCATCTTGTCTAACAAGTCTAACGCCAATATTTCCTTACTGATTTTCTGTCTGGATTCCCTATCCGTTGATGTAAGTGTAACATTAAAATTTTTAATTAGTATATTGCTGGATAATTCACCCATTATTTCTAAGTTTTTCTTGATACATCTGTGTGCTACTTCATTGTACATGTTATATCCTCGTGCTGTATTGACCTTTTATCATTATATGACCTTCTTTTCCCTTAAAATCACCTTCTTTTAAAAAATCATTTAAAAAATCCATACTGTGTATAGCTTGACTTCAAAGGGGCAAGGATGCATTGGAGATGATTGCAGTAGTCATGGTATAAGGTATGATTTTAGGTTAAACCAGGATGATAACAATAAAGAAACAGAAAAAGTAGTCCTAAAATAAAAATTTTTGGTAAAATTGACAAATTTATTGTAAATGCCAGTCATCCTTTTTATATCTTATTGATCTGTAATTTTTTACATCTTTTTAATTTAGAAAGTTATTTCAAGTTAAGAGTGTATCCTTGAGAAAGAGATGTAACTGAATTTGCAGGGCAACAGCAAAACCTATTAGAGAATCTAAGATTTTTACCAAATGAAAATAGAGCTTTGATCAAGACTTAACAATAGCCTTTATATTTGTGTTAAGATAATTCTATAGTACCTCTTTCAAAAGATTTTTAAAAATAGTAAGTGGCAATACTTCATTTTGTCACCCCTAGGAATGAGACACACCCCCATCTATCAAGGCAGAGTGGTGAGGGTGAACTTAACAGCACCAATAAAAACAGGTTTGGTTTGGTTTTGTTGTAATATGAGTTCACTCATTATGAAAAATTCTAACTTTATGTATAAACAGGCACAGAGCAGTGACCTGAATCTGGCTGTCTTAATAAGAACAGTGAAGACTTTGGCCTTTTAAGCTCTTACATGGATTTCTCTTCCATCTGCATCTCTAAGACGAGCAGAATTCCCCAGGATTATGTCATAAATTTCTTCATGAGGGTAATTATTCCTCATGCTAAGGTGTCCTTTGTGGACCCTGGTGGTAGAAACAGCTATGGGCAATGCAATCTAGTAAATTCTCAATTTTCTATTCTCATAGATCCCATGGATGATTCAGACCACAGATAATCTCAGACAAGTCTGTTGACTTCAGGAACAGCCCTATGGGGGACTAATATTAAAATTGCATTTTATTTTTTTAAAATTAAGGCATTCCTGTTTATGTCCTGTCCGCAATTGTTGGTTCCTGTTGAGTCCCACTATGGTTTAATGCCAAAGTATGTATTTCCCCAAGTGTGGGACAACAGGCCAGAGGTTGACTGGAATTACCTAGTTCTTGCAACAAAATAGCATGTGCCAAAATTAATATAGTTGAGGTGAGTTATTTCCAAGTCTGTTTCTTAGTCTAAGAACAGGACATAAAAGTGTACAGAGCTTTCTTTTCTCTGTTGCTCTACCTTCACCCTTCCCTTCAGTTGGTTCTCTGAGAGGAGTTAGAGAAAGACTGGATATGAACAATCAGTCTACTTCATTACTTCGTATGTCCCTTACTAGTCTTTGTTTTTCTTTATAGTCCACTAAATCACCAACCACAATATTGTCTATTCACTTAAAAATTGCTTATTATCTCTTTCCTACCAGTAGATAACAGAGTTCCAAGAGAAATAGCTGCTTTTTTTTTTTTAACTAAATACACAGCACCAAGAATAGTGCCCCAAATTTAGTAGGTTTTCCACATTTTTGAGTATAGGACTGAATCCTCCAGTCTTCATAATGCTTAGTAATTTTCTCTTAAGTATTTCTCAATCTTTTCCTTTTATCCTAAAATCTAATAATCCTGGTAGTAGATGTTCAAGTATTTTGCCTTGACCTATCCACCTGACATCTATCACACCAGGAGCCATCAGCCATCATACTAAAAAGCAAGTGTGACCATGCACGTTCTCTGCCTGCACTCTTTCCTGGTCTCCTCTTCACAGCTCCTAAAAAGGAATGACAGCTCCTAAAGAGGACATGACAGAACATCCATGATCAGTATACCTGGCATGCTTTTTCTCCTCATTTCAGGAGATTCTTTGCTCTTTGGATTAAGACCAATTGCTGCCTACTCCAGGAAGTATTTCCCCTATTTCTACTCCCAGGGGAGGTGAGGGGATCATTTTGAGGATTCCCATGATTCCTAGTAATTCTTTTTATGACTGTATTTACCTTTTTTTTTTTTTCCTCCATGTAGATTTATTTTTTTCTCACACTAAAATTAGAGCTCATTGGGATTCAGGACTAAATCATGTTCATTTCTTCATCCCTAATGTGTAACAGTGTCTGGCTCATCAAAGCTATCAGTATAGGTTCAGTGAATGAATGGAAAGACTAGTGTAGACATGACATGAGTCAACACAATGAGCCTTTATAGAAGTTCTAAAGTGTGTATGTGCATTTGTGTTTTAATCTTTAGGTAGAAGAGCTATGTATAATGAACATAGATCCATAGAGCAGTCAGCTGGGCTATACATGGTCAAAGACTACAAGAATACCAGGTTCTACTGCTCTACTTTGCCCTTGATCTACAGTTGGGGCTTAGAGGAAATGAAGTTCTATTGCTATAGCTGGACAAGCTATGTTTTTCAAAGAATGGAAGAATGTAGAAAAAGATTTCCAAGTGATTCAGTGATAGCTATGTACAATTTTAATTCATCAAACTGAAAAATGAAAATGTAATCTGTTTTATAGCTGATTCCAGATGGATTATTTTTAATAGGTAATTAATTATGTTTATTAATATTTCATCCGGAGATAACAGCATTTTCAGCTTAACTATTACAGCAATTTTATTAACTTGCTCCTATATATAGAGATGGATAGCAGACAAAGCAAAATAAAAAAAAAAAAACACTGATTTAAAGAACAATGTTTCACATATTTGCAGTTATTGGAAAAATATTCAATCTTAATACATTTAGAAAGTTTATATTTTATGTGTAAGTACTGAATTTAAAATACTAAAAAATTGTTACAACTACATATAGACAAGTTTATGTTGCCTGAGCTGATAGAGCATGTTCAGGGACTGAAAGTTAACATTTTTATTAACGGAGGTGGTTTATCCAGCATTTTACAAAAGTATCTTGGTAAAGATTTGTTTATAGCAAAGATGAGACAAACTTGTTAAACTATTGTGAGCTATCCTCAAGTCTACCACACAGGATGGATGAAATAGTTTAGCCCCACCCTCAGTTACAGAAAGACCCATTTTAGCCATCCTCATATTTTGCCAAATGACCTGTTGCCTTTGTCCTCTACATCTTTGTTTCTTGTGACATTGAAAAGCTCTTCAAATCACCACTCAGGGAAGAATTAATAGTGCCTGTTTTCGGAAAAGAAAAATTTGACAAGATGAATGTTTTCTGTGTTTTTCATGTTGAAATTGTATTTTTTTTTGTTTTAATAGGAGTGTTGCTTTAAAAACAAATGAATACAACATTGCTGCTTTAAAGACATTTCTCACTTCTACCCATGAGTTTCCATCCCAGTTGCTCTCCCTTTTTGTTGTTCAAACTTCTTTCACCTAGGTTGACTGTAGTGGTTGCCCATCCACTGTCCTCGCTGAATCCTTCCTCCCGCCACCTTTTTTTCTTCCCATTTCAGAGGCATCTGTCCAAAAGAAAAATGGAATTACCACTTTCCTAGGTTGACATGACTTTAAAACCTGTGGCCCGGATGCCTTAGCATGACCAACAAGGCCTCTCATGGTTTTACCTTTTTTAGTCTCTGAAGCCTTACCTCTCATCCTTCCTATGTTTCAATTCCAGACTTCTCAGGTTCTTGCACATCTCAGCACCTAGGAGGCACTGCCTTAGGGCCTTTGCCTTTTGCATCTCTACATTTTATTTCTGCTATGACTTTAATTTTTCCGCTTTACAACCTACTTCTCTGGTTAACTGCTAATAACCTTTCCAGACGTGCATCAGAAACATCACCTCTTCTAGAAGAGCACAAGCTGACTCACCAGTCCACCCTCCCTCAACCCCTAGAGCCCATTAAGAGTTCAGAATATCTGTTATCTCTTGGAGACTTCTCACATTTCAGCTACTTTGTTGCTAGCTGATCCTGCCAGAGGGTGACATGTGCTTCTTGAGGGAGGGACTCTCTACTCATCACTCTTTCGTCACCAACATCTGGCAAAGAGTCAGCACATCCTATATACTCAATAATTAACAAAACATGATGTAAATCCATGCTTATGTGTAAAGAATTTTAATGTACGTATGTTCCTTATGAGTGCCATAACAAAACTGCAAACTTGGTGACTTAAAATAAAACCTTTATTCTCTCACAGTTCTAGAAATCAGAAGTCCAAAATCCGTTTCACTGGGTCAGAATTAAGGTCTCATCAGGGCCATGCTCCCTTCAAAGGCTCTAGGAGAGAATGTGTTTCCTGCTGTTTCCAGTTTCTGAAGCTGCATTCCTTGGCTAATAGCCTCTTCCTGGGTCTCCAAAGCCAGTGGCGTAGCCCTTTGCTTCATTGTCTCCTTGCCTCCTTGTTCTGTGTCCAATCTCCTTCTACATCCCTCTTAAAAGGACACTTAGGATTATCTAGACTGTGCTGATAATCCAGGAGAATCTTCCCATCGCAATATTGGTAACTTAGTCACAACTGCAAAGTCTCTTTTGACATATAAGGTAACATTCACAGGTTCTAGAGATTAAAACTAGGATATCCTTGGGGGCCATTATTCAGCCTACCACAGTATGTTAAGGCTGTTAAATTTTTGAAACTAAACTTTTTTAAAGATGTGCAAATTAAAAATAATTGGAAATGTCTCAAGGGTTAGAAACATTCACCTAGGGTTATGTTCTTTCTTTCTTCCTGTGTATAGGGTCTAGTGTCCACACAAGGGGATTTATATGAATGATATCACAATCTGGAAAATTACTTGGCAAAACAATGCTGAAGTGTTGTAAGAAAGAAAATGGGGCTTTTGGTTATTTTCTTGAACAATGTATGGAACTTGTATTTCCATTTACTTTTTTGTTTTTGGTTTTTTTTGGTTTCAGAGTATAGGGGATCCACTTCTATCCAGGTACCATATTGTTTATTTCTTATTTTCTAATTTTGACCTATTTATCAATTAATAGAGACCAAGTCTTACTGATAACTTCTCATTTGGAGAGAAGAGTCTACTACTAAAAATGTTTGAGGAACTCCTAGTCCAGGAATTCAACTAATGAACCACTGTTCCCAATGCAGCCCTTCATTTGTTTATTCATTTATTCTTTTAACAAACATCAATGAAACATTTAGGTTATATCAGGCTTTTTTCTATATAACAGTATATAAAGGTGAGTGAGTAATACTCAGAGATACTCACTCTAATGCAGGACTGTTAGGAGGACTTCCAAATTTGGTATTATCCCCCTTCTCTGAGTCAACATACTTGGTTTTTCAATTACAAGGAAACAAAAATTTCAGGACATCAACCAGTCTATCAGGGGAGTGGGGAAGAGAGACCTCTCTGGTGTCTCTTCTTAAAAGGGCACCAATCTCATTGTGAGGATCCCACCCTCATGACCTCCTCTAAGCCTAATTACCTCACACATACCATCGTCTTGGGGCTTAGGGCTTCAATATCTGAATTTTAGGGGAACAGAATTCTTATGATAGACTGCTAATAGATTTGCAGTTTTCTTGGGGGGGTGACAATAGTATTCTAAAATTGATTGTGGTGTAGTAGTTGTACAAGTCTGAATATCCTAAAAAATTGTGCACTTTATTATGTGAATTATATCTCAAACTTAAAAAGTTAAAAATAAACTTTAAAAGTTAATGAGGAATTTATAATTCAAAAGAATGGTTTAATGTAAAATATATACATGTTTATGTTCATACACACATGTATATATAAATGTATACATACATATATTCACACACATATCTAAAATATTGGCACTAGGATTCTGACTCATCTTGAGGATTTTCCTGAGAATCTCTTTCGATGAGAATAGACTTGGAGGGGCTCCTGGGTGGCTCAGTGGGTTAAGCATCCAACTCTTGATTTCTGCTCAGGTCATGATCTCTGGGTTGTGAAATCAAGCCCAGAGTCAGGCTTCATGCTCAGCAGGGAGTCTGCTTTAGATTCTCTCTCTCTCTCTCTCTTCCTTCTGCCTCCCCCCCCCAATAAATAAATCTTTAAAAAAAAGTATACTTGTAAATAAGTAAACCTAATTAAATACAGAATGTGCCAGAAGAGAAATATGAGGGGTGCTTGAGGAAGTCCATGATAAACTAATTCTGGGATGATTTTTGTAACAGTGTCTCAGAGAAAAGAGATTGGAACTGGGTCTTAAAGGAGAAAAGTGGGCATTGTGGTTTGGTAAATGTGACTAGTTCTGTATAGGTAGGTGTTAGAAAACGAGGTTGGAAATACAAGTTAGAATTAACTTGTGTAGGAACTCAAATAGTAGAAAGACTGTTATTCAGGGTACTATTTGTAATGTTTGAATTTTTTTTAAGGGCTACACTGTTGGAACTTTTTTTCAGGGATACATATCCAATAAAGTTCCATTGTTAACTAAAATTATTTTTATGATAAAACTTAAATATTATCAACATAAAACAGAACCTCCTTATGTTCATGGGACAGAAGCTATATAAAGCGGAAAGAGATGTAAAATATTAAATGTTAAAACTTGAAATCTGTTCTCTAAGAAATACCCACAGAGTTTAAGGGTCTTAGTCACACCTGTATAACAGCTTTAGGACAGTAGTTCTTAACCATTTCACTCCAGGGGCTTATATACCTCATAATGTTTGCTAGGACACTTTCATCAGTAGTAGATGTTCCCAACAGTTGCCCTCTATGTGAAATTGCTTGAGGATAAATGAAACCAGGAGACCTCGTTTTGACTCTACCTTTAACTCTCCCACTGATTCTGCATATCTCAAACTGTTAAGACATTGCTGCTTTAGAAATAGGGTTGTTAACCAAGGCTGTGATAGGATTCCAGTTTTATTTGGAAAGATCATTTTGGCTTCAGGTTTGAGGTTGTGGATTAGATAAAAGAAAAATTAAAGGTAGAGAAACTAGTTGGAAGAGAGTTGTAGTAGCCCCTGTGAGAATGAAAAAAGGCAGAGGCCATGGGGGAGCACAGGGAAGAAGGTGTCTGAGAGTCAGAGGGAACAGTAGTAGTGAGAGGAGGAGAAACAGCAGAATCAGCTATACTTTTGAAAACCTGGGTCAGGGATGGATGCGGACACTGGCAAGAGTATGAGTACGATACAAACTTGAGAGTGGAAAGTAGAGCACTCAGTTTCAGACAGTTGGTGGGCTGGTCAGAATAATTAAAAATGTTAAAATAATTGAAGATATTTGAAGTCAGGAGAAAAATCACTAATTATACATCTGAGATATAAATATTGGCAGA
>NC_138371.1:84124713-84160454 GCF_054177405.1 Leptonychotes weddellii | reverse complement strand
GCAGAAGGTGGATGACTCTTCTCTCATCAACCCATGTAAGAAAGATGGCTTAGTGTTCTGTCCAAGATAATCTCTTCCTATTCTCAACATCGCCCTTATCACCTACCTTGCCACCTCAATGCTCTGCCAATATTTATATCTCAGATGTATAATTAGTGATTTTTCTCCTGACTTCAAATATCTTCAATTATTTTAACATCTTTAATTGTTCTGCTCAGCCCACAAACTATCTGAAACTGAGTTCCCCACTTCCCACTCTCAAGTTTGTGTCACCACTCTTGCCAGTGTCCCCATCTATCCCTGACCCAGTTTTCAAAAGTATTCCTATTTCTTCACACATCCCTTATCCTCACATCTAAGACTGTTAAGTCCTAGGGGCTACATTCCAGATTTATCATCAGCTATATTCCTTCCCACTGATATCATCAGTGAAAGTAGCAATCAATAAGTTTTAACAGTTTCTCCTGAATATTGGAGCCATGCCTAGGAGAGGTGAAGAGTAAGATACTAGCTTTTCAAGTATATGTGCTATGTGTTAGGCATTCTGCCTGGGGGCATTGCCTACATTATTTCATAACCTCCATTTACATGGAGTAAAATCTCAGGGCCCACACAGCCCAGTCTTGATAACGGTATCACACTGGAGGAAATTCAAGTATTTTAAATCTTTTCAGATTCTCCATGTGATACAAAGAAGTGGAACCATGGATCATCATGCACAGAAATTTCAAATATACTGTTTTTCCCATTGCTGCCCCACCCAGTGTCCACTGCAGGGCTTTGGGCAGGAGAAAAATAACAGGTATCTTGAAGGTCATTATAATTTTTTGTGTCCTTGAATTTTGTCTCAAGTTGAACTAAAGTGCTTTATCGTGTGTATCCTAAGGAAATTTTCTCTTTCAAGTACCCACTCAAACTGATATATTATCAGACTATTTTTAATTTCAAAGAATGAGGACAGACTTAGGTAACCCCAGGCATTGGGGCCAATTGTTAGATACATGGGGAGTGAAGGAGACAAAGAGAACCTCCTCTGCCTCAGGAGGAAACACACATGACTCTAGCCTCTGCTTACTGCTCCCTGCCATGTGTGTCTGTGTCTTTTGGTCTCTTGAGTCTTGTCTAACAGCCTAGACTTGCTCCCCTATCTTTTCCATGGTCTCTGTGTCTAATATTTAAAATACTTGGAGAGAGGATCTGATGGAGTTGCTGCATGCTCTTATCCTCAGTCCATGCACATATTTCTTTAATTAATTCATTTTCTTAATTTCCCCTTTCACTATCCCCAATTCTATTAGCTTCCTTCATATTTAATTTGTAACATTCTAATCCACTCTGCATGTGTTTAAAGTATATGTATTTCTGAAGTATAAATACATATAATTATTTAGCTTGTGTTTTTATTTACATTTATAATATACATCCATCTCATTTTCACCTTTATTGGAATATAATTGATAAATATAAGTTGTGTGTATTTAAGTTATATAATTTGATGTTTTGGTATATGTATACAATGGTAAATGATCACCACAATCAAGCTGGTTAAAACATTTATCTCGTCACATCGTTACTATTTTTTTTTGTGTGGTGAGAACAATTAGAATCTACCCTTTTAGCAAAATTCAAGTATATAAAACAGTATTACTGTGGTCACCAAAATGTACATTAGATTTCAATAACTTATTCATCTTGTACAACTGGGACTTTATACCCTTTGACCTGCATCTTTCCACTTCATCCCCCAACTTCTGGTAACTGCCACTCTACTGTGCTTTGAGTTCAACTATTTGAGATCCTATATATAAGTGAAATCATGTAGTATTGTCTTTCTGTGCCTGGCTTATTTCACTTAGCATAACGGCCTCCAAGTTCATTTATGTTGTTGCAAATGGCAGGATTTCCTTCCTTCCTTAAGACTGAGTCCTATTCCATTATATATAAATGGCATATTTTCTTTATGAATCAACATAGAGGTTGTTTCCACATCTGAGCTACCGTGAATAGTACTGCAATGAACATGGGAGGGTAGATATCTCTCCAAGATATTGACTTAATTTCCTTTGCATATATACTCAGTAGTGGGATTGCTGGATCATAGGGTAGTTGTATACCAATTTTTTTTTCCTGATAAATAATGATGGCTAATACTTAACATTTACAGTAGGATATATCTGTCTTTAAATGCTCTGTTAGCTCATTTTATTTTTACATCAACATTGTCAGTTACTTATTACTATGTTAGATAAGGGAATTAAGAAATAGAGAGGTTGTATAAGATTGCCCAACTAGTGGGGTGCCTGGGTGGCTCAGTCGATTAAGCGTCTGCCTTTGGCTCAGGTCATGATCCCAGAGTCCTGGGATCAAGCCCCACATCGGGCTCCCTGCTCAGTGGGGAGTCTGTTTCTCCCTCTGCCCCTCCCCCTGCTTGTGTGCATGCACTCTCTGTCAAATAAATAAAATCTTTAAAAAAAAAAAAAAAAAGATTGCCCAGCTAGTAATGTAAGAGCTTGTTTTTTCATCCATGCCCCTTGATTCCAGAGTGTCTCTCTTAATATATAAACTGCCGCCATTCTTTTATAATTTGTTTATTCCTTTGGGGACACTGCATAATATTCCATATTTTACTCATATATAGCATTTTATATTTATTTTCCAATAGTAGTAATTATCCAGGCTTCATTTCCAGTTTGGGCCAAATAACTAAGGATATTTTAAATAGTCCTGTCACGGTACTTTGTGCTGCAAAATGAGTATTAGGTAGCTAGTAAGATAGTATAAGTACAATTTACCCCCCCCAAAAAATAAAGAACATTGACCAAAAAATGAAAAATATACCAAAAATCAGTAGTTGGTAGCCTTTGAATGGTGAGAATATTTTCTTCCTCAAACTCTTTCCTCTTTTGCTTTCCATTTTCCTTATCTTTACATTTAGAATCATACTATTGACAACCCTCAACTTTTGAGTCTCATATGCAGAATCAAAGCCAGAAAGTAATTTTTACCTCTGTGGTCTGTATATTGTGTCCCTGATTTTTGCATAAATCCCAGTATGGATTGGTTTCACCTAATCGTTTCCAACAAATCTAAAACAAGAATTCACACCTTCAAATTACCTTGGTTGGTATTACTTCAATTCTCTCAATTATCCACAGTTCCTTGACATTATTAGTATAACTAGAAGATTGTTGACTATTTTAACTTTATTAGAGGAAAACAAAAATCTCACTTCCCTCCACAACTTTTTTCCTTTAGCTGGTATATTATTAAAAAAATCATAAGATGGCTGTTTGTCTTTAGGAGATAAGAAAAGCCTAAATCTCTAGATTAGGTGATACACAATGCATTAGGAAACAAATTTATTGGTAAGTGAAACAAATTCACCATTACCAGCTTACAGTATAAATCAAGGCAGGGAGTCATATTTAATTTTACACCTTGGCGATATTTCAAAGTTTTTTTTTTTTTTACAGTAACTTGCAAGAAGTTAATGTACTGTGAATTCATTCCAGTACATTGATTTCTGCATTAGCTCAGTGAAACATGCAGTTTTTTGGCAAAAGCAAACTTTTGAAGGTAAATTTTCTTCATCATGTACTCCATAATTTAGAATTTATAATAACAACATGTTTTGTTGTTCATGAATACAAATCACTGGGTGACCCAAAATTCCAACAAATAAAAAACAGTTTCATCTCTTAAGTTTGTTCCATGCACACCTTATTACTTACGAGCTTTGTTCTGTGCCAGAGAGACTAGAGAAGGTTGGCTCTGAATGGAGAACACCTTTCTCCATCTCATTTTAGGTATTCATGCTGTTCTAGGTATTTTTGATGTCTCTTGCTGACATCTTTAAGTATAACGTTTAAGTGCTGGTGTGAGTAATACACGAGGTACTGATGGTAGTGGATCCCCTAATGAAGCTTACACTCCAGGAACTCTTTCTTGCATGGGTCTCTTCCAAGGTAGGGGTTTCTAGCTAGATTCCTCATAGATGCCTTCATGTAATGAGTAGGGTGAGCCCTGATTCATGGGCTTCTTCATTTTCTACTTTTCCCTACAATGCAAGCGGCCCCCCTTCATCTGTTTTCATATTGGAATTGTGAGTTAAGTTTTGCCTTAGTTGAGGGGAAAGCCTTAGTTTAGAAATTTAGACTATCACCCCAAGGGACTGTAGAGAAATGGTAAGGCATATTTCATCTGAGGAGGCCCTGCTACTCGGTTTCAGCTAATTAATCCCATGCTGAAATGAGGACCCAGGTATTCCTGGATCCTTCACATTTTCAAGAGAAGCTGGAAATCTTTACTTTTCATATGAAATCCCCCAATATTGACCTCTCGGTCTCAGACTAGATACATAAATAAGAAAATATACAAATGCAATATGCTGGTCTAATAACATGTCTGGATTTTAGAGCTTCCTTTAGGGACCTATAAGATGAAGTAAAAAGGCACTTCTAAGCTCATCTATTTCTGAATCCCATGGGATACGTAGGAGCATCTATCTCATAAACTAGCCATTGCTGATGGTTGGAATTTGTTACATTAAACCTGTCTTAACAGTTGGGAAATTAAGCTGCTATTTCAAGAACTGGTTCATTGGTCATTTTGAAGATAATCATTTCCATTTATTTTTTAAATTTTATTATGTTAATCACCATACATTACATCATTAGTTTTTGATGTAGTGTTCCATGATTCATTGTTTGCGTATAACACCCAGTGCTCCATGCAGTATGTGCCCTTTTCAATACCCATCACCAGGCCAACCCATCCTCCCACTCCCCTCCCCTCTAGAACCTTCAGTTTGTTTCTCAGAGTCCATAGTCTGTCATGGTTCATCTCCCCCTCCGATTCCCCCCCTTCATTTTTTCCTTCCTACTTTTATTTTTTTAACATATAATGTCATTTCCATTTAGACAGTATGTTAGCCATGTGTACATGTCAGAGCTACTTAATTATAAGTCATATTTCCTTATATTATTTTCTAACAATATATATAAGTAAATGTAATATATATCTATTATACTTAATGGTCTCTTAGCCTAAGTCCTAGCCATTTGTCACTTAAGTTCTGAATTTTCAAATCACCTTTTAAGAAGGTACCCTGTTCTCATGATGTCTTTTCTTCAATAGCACACCTAAATTAATACCACAATTCTTAATTTTTAAGTCCTCCATCATGACTGTCCAGTGTAGCCCCACCTGATGTAGCCAATATTATACTTCTCCCCAACCTCAGATTCTCATATAAAAGATTTCTCCATTGACTTGTGAACATTTTAGGTCCATTTGCATCCTCTCAATTTAATTTGTGGTATCTCTTCTGCCTGAATTGCCTTTTCATCAAAGTTTTTCCATGCTTTAGAGGTTACTTAGGACATGACATATTTAGGACATTAAACATACTTTGGGACATTAATATGGGGGCTGAGCAGACACGAATGGATGAGAAGATATTAGAGACATGGAGTCAGTTAAGGGGACATTATAATAGTCCAGGTGAAAGATAATGAGCATCTGGCCTTGGCTGGTGGAAGACTTGGAAAGACAGAGATGGACTCAAACAACTGATTTACCGATGCAATACAGAATCTCTCATTTTGTCAGTGTTAGCCTAGCTTTTAATTTATATGAAAATGATTTGGAATGAAAAGTGGTACCCGAATTTGAAAATTATTATGCTGTAATTTTTTTTTGCTAAAGCATCTTTACAGAATTATATTCTCCATCAATCACTAGCACCAAAAACAGGATAAGGCAGAAACATTTTTACCTTGCTATACAGCTTTTAGTGGTGGTAAAATATTACCATGTCATTTATGCTGTATGTTAATTTTTTCCACAACAGCCTGCTTATGTTTTTTGACCTTAGAGTGTTAAAGGGAGTTAAAAAGGACAAGTATTGTTGCATTTTTATTTTCACATTAGGAGACTGAACTGTTAGGATTTAATATTTGATTCCAGATCACGTAAGATTAGACCTTGATTTATAATCCATATCTCTAGTCCTTTTTTTAAATAATACATTATAAATTTTCCTGAATTACATATCTATAGGCTCAACTTTTTCAAGGTCATGTTTTCATTTGATGCTGTTGCCTTTCAAAGTGGGCTAAATGTTGATATGGCTTAATTTTATTTTCTCAGGACATTATATATAGGTTTTCAAAATTGTCTAAATACTTGTTCCAGGGGACTTGTCTCTTTATCTTCTAAAAGATACACTTTACTATTCCAAGGCAGATCCATCAAGATGAGATAGATTCTGGTACAATAACAAAAGCAACCGATATTTCAAGATCATGGTGGTTGAAAGCCACAAAGATCACTTACTATCCATGTCCATCTTGGGTTGGCTAGAGGCATTGCTGTACTCCAGAACCCTAGCTATGGAGCTGCCATTATCTAACATTTTTGGTCCCTGTGTCATAAAGGAAAGAAAGAGTGTGCAAAGTACACTTGGGCTTCAACCTAGAAATGGCGTGTTTCACTTCTCACATTTCATTGGCTAAAGCAAATTAAAAATCACACCTAACTCCAAGGATCAGGGAGCAGAACCTAAAATATTTGGGCAATAGCACTGATGAATACAAGACACCCTCTCAGATCAGCTTTCAGGATTTTTTTAAGGAAATGTAACGTAGAGAATGTTTGGTGTGATGCAAGTCAAGATTTTTCAGGGCAAGGAAATATAATGACAGGACTTCAAGCAGTCTCTTGCAGCCACCGTTCTAAGAATTAGTAATACTGGTTTGTCAACAATCTGTATACCTTTGTAATGTTTCAAATGTCAAGTTTATTATGTGGTTAAAGCATTCAGTCACTAGTTTTAACAGCATTTATTTGCAGTATTGATAGAACTGCTTTAGTACACACTGTCCTAATGGAACAGTTTGGATTGTTCTGTGTCTAATGTTCCATTTGTCCCTAATATCCTCAATGTCTTCTAAGAGAGAAACATCTCTTTCGTCTGCCTGGAGGAACTTGGCACGAGGTCGTTAATATGAAACTTGGTCTATATGAACAACTGGAAATACCATCTTGATTAAATTGCCTGGACAATTCAATTTAAAAGATCAGTTCTTTATTTGATTTGGTTGATTAAATTAACACTGATATATTTAGTTTTAGCAGGCGAACCATCTCAAGTAATTAGTCAAAAATCTGTCTACCACAAATTATGCCAATATTTTCATGTGAATTTTTTTTTTTCATGTGAATTATTTAAAAAGTAAAGCTAGGATGTGAATTTGTTCTACCTCCTATTGTGTTAAAAAATTGTGTATATTATTTGTATCACATAATTTAAGTAGTTAATTATATACCATTGTTCTGTCTCGTTTATAAGACTGATGTCTTCCAAAATAGGAATTTCTTTAAGGGCAGGGTTGATTTTCTACTTTATTACTCTAGCACTAAAGAGAATATTCTGGGGCCGTATAGTGATTTTTTTCCTTGCCAGGGAGCTGAGTAACTCAGTCAAGTCTAGGTTAGAGTTCCCTTTCTATTTCTGACCAGTTTATAAAATGAATAGCCCATCTATAACTAAAAAGGACACCGGTAAGTTATATTCGTAATTAAAGAAAGTAGTTGATATTTAGATGATTTTTTTCCTAAGAGATGTAATAAAACATAATAAATAATTATGCTATGAAATATTTGAGTTTTAAAGAGTCCAGGGAAACTCTTTAGTCAACATGATTATTTGAACTTTGTATAACTTCTAAATCAGCTGTGTTTTGGGTATCTGATTAGGCCCTCAGTCCAAATAAGATACTTTTTTTTTTTTTTAAAGATTTTATTTATGTATTTGAGAGAGAGAGAGAATGAGAGACAGAGAGCATGAGAGGGGGTAGGGTCAGAGGGAGAAGCAGGCTCCCCGCTGAGCGGGACTCGATCCCGGGACTCCAGGATTATGACCTGAGCCGAAGGCAGTCATTTAACCAACTGAGCCACCCAGGCGCCCCCAAATAAGATACTTTGTTATTTATACCATAACCATCATTCTATAAGGTTTAACATTAGAGAGGTTTTCTGATGGCCTAAAAGGTCGTATGTAGGAAGGATACTAGAGAGTACTTTTAAAAAAAATCTCTCTTGTTTAAAAGATAATGATATTTCTGGGGCTTCCCAACGTTCCCATCTCAGACCCTACAGAAGCCTAAACAAAGTTGGCACCATCTTTGAAAGAAGTGTAGCTGCTATTCAGGAGCAGTACTAGGTCAAAATAGAAATTCACCAAAGCAACCTGGCAGTCTTACTGAGTTTGATCTATATTTCCACACACTAATGGATTGAGATTTCATTTATTTTTTAAAAGATTTATTTATATTTAGAGAGGGAGCACACATGTGAGAGCTCCCATGGGGGAGGTACAGAGGAACAGAGAGAGAGGGAGAGTCTTAAGTAGACTCGGTATGGAGCCTGACATGGAGTTAGATCTCAGCACCCTGAGATCAGGACTTGAGCCAAAACCAAGAGTCGGAAGCTTAACCAGCTGTGCCACCCAGGCACCCCTGGATTGAGATTTTTGTCACTTGAGAACAATGGCAAAGTATTGATCTACTTTCTCAAGTTGTTGTTCTTGAAACACTGTCAAAATATTTGCCATCGTGTTTTTGTCCACCTCCCTTAACAAATACTTTAAACTACTTTGATTTCAATCAATAGATACTTTTCAGTATGATGTATTACTAGATAAATAGGATCACTAAAATATATAGATTAAAACAGTAAATCTTTAAAGATTAAGAAATTAAGACTTGATCTCACTTTAATTCACAAGGTGATCCCAGATCCTCACTTGGAATTGAAGGAGAGATGATCAGTGTTTTATAGTTTCCCTGTCTTATTGTTGGGACTGTGTTCTCATTATTTTAGCAGTGTCAGTAAATAGAACATGCACTGTCTAGTTCGGATGTTTGCTGTTATTTTATACAGTAGGAAAATATAAGTAAATTGATCTAGGTTATTTCCTCAGGCTTAATATCATCAATATTTCATATTCTCCAAAACAAGATCTTGTGGGGGGTGGGCATGCATTAGTACTTGAATGATGAAGGGAAAAAATGCACAGGTGATACCCTGGGAAGTAGTTTTATCAATGAGACCACCTGATTCAGAGAGCTGTGTTTTCACCTATGTCCATTGTATTTACTTAAAGAGCAAAATTTGGGGTTAGTAATATAAATTGAAAAGTCATTCCAGGTTTCTGGGCTTCAGTCCCATTGGGTATGTCATTGAATAAATTCCTTTAGTTATAATGTAGATAAGAGATACCATTAATGGGTCCTATTCAGTTTATCTTTATAATATCAACAGATACTTTTTGAGCACCTACTATGTGTAATGTCTTATACTTTAAAATCACAGTGTGGGTACATGCTCTATTGATAATTCTGTAATGACTACTTCATACCTATCTTCATATGCATATGGATAACTAAAATGGAGCATGAAGCATCCCCGGGCCAAGTAATATGATGGTCCAAGCAATGTATTCTGCATATAAATTGTAGTGTAAAATATTTTTGGCAGAAAAACTGCTTCTTTCATAGCAATTGGATCTAGATTTATGAATGTTGCCAGTGAAGCTATTCTGTGGTATATTTTATGTAAATGAGTTTTTAAAACATTAGTGAAGTTTACGTAGTCAAGAATTAGAATTCTCATATGGCAGGTTAACCTTGTATGTAGTCACATTTGATCATATTCCGTTGCTGAAAATTGTAAGTATTAAGTATGTGAGTAAAGCTAATCCTTTCAATTATGAGATAGGTATAAGAATGTGCAATTATTAATGGTTCTCACTATGGGTTTTCCTTTGGGGTATACTCTAGCTTGAAAATAACTTTCCTGAAAAATAAATGTCACTGTTGCTTAATCCTGTTGAATTTCAAAATTATTTTATACTTATTGAATTTATGACCTTGACTTTCATAGAGATCCTCTGGGTTTATGTCTTGTGGTGAAAGGAAAAAAGTGTGTTGCTAGAGGCTCTCTAAAATCCTTCAATATGCAAGCATAGATGAAAATGATTTAAAAATCTCGTTGAATTAAAAGGGCATCTAATTCAAAATCTGCTTTAAAATAGGATCTATATGGGGACTCAAATATTTAAAAGTTATTTATATAGTCTCCTGGAATTTTATATTTGAAGCTTGCATGCCATAAGAATTAATTACACTTAATAGTCCACTCTTTTCATTCAGTAGCAAGTGGAATCATTTTGTAACTCAGTTTCTCTATAAAATTAGGCAATGCTTGTGGTGTGTATTTAAATCTTACATTAGCATTTGTTATGTACCTAATACTAAAGTTGTACTCAAGGCTCCTTAGGACTGTAGAATTATAATTATGTAAAATAGTAGAGAATTAGTCTTCTAATGACCTCAAATGGAGTGATTTTTCTCAACCCCACAAGGATCCATCCTGATGACCCTTAGATGTTTGGTGTAATCTCCCTGGTCAGTGATGATTATTTGGGAATTTAAGTCATTCAATATTAAAGAGAAATAGAACTTAAATATATATTTTATATGTATATATTAATATAACATAACTTAAAATATGTATATAATGTATATAACATTATATATGTAAACACACAGGCACACACATACGGGGAAGGAGAGGGGAAATACAATCAAGGAAACGACGTCCTGAAAGAGCTTGTAGAGAATTTAAGTGGTAAAAATGTGCCCTATATAGAAGAATGGATGCCTTTTCCATTATGATATGAAAAGAGAAGAAGAACATAGGAATGCGTAGAGACATATTCGCAGGAGATTGAAGGAGTTCTTATTTCTCTTTTTCTCTGGGAAAGAAGGGATGAGGTCTGAAAAATTTGAGACCAGGTGGAAAAGGTTTGAACAAGCTATAATATGGAATGGGAGTGGGAGGAAAGTCAGAAGAATCCCTAGTCAGGGTAAGCATGTGTTTGTCGAAGATGGAGACCACACATTGCCATGTCTCAAGCTTGGACTTAGCATTTTCTTCATCTCTGCTGGTAGTCCAGGGTTAAGCGGAGTAGGAAAACAGTTGGACTGACCTAGGTCTGAAGTTTTGTCAGACTGGCATGGCAGAAGAAGGAAGGCGCCAGGTGGTTGACTCTGTTAGTGAGAGAATGGGTCATGTAATGAACAAGGAAAGCTAAACTGGCTGGAGAAAGTTTTTGCATGAGGAAAGGCATGGAGATTACTGGAGAATATGGATTAGTCTATGTGGACAGATTTCAAGATTCAGGAGAGGGGAGGTCAGGAGGGGAGAACAAGTTACAGAGGTGGCCCTCAGCCTTGACTGCACATTAGATTCCTCTGGGTATTCCTCTAGGTCCCATTCTATGTCATTCTGGTCATTGGGCAATGAAAATATATTTTACAACCTTTACTTAGAGCTTCTGGTAAGGAATCTTACAGTTTTTGCAAAGGAGTTGGCAATTCATTTTCAAGGAAATGAAGAATCAGCAAAGGTTTTAAAAGTAGGAGTAGCGTAAGTTATTACGTATTTTAAAAAAGTACCTTTTTCTTCAGAGTGACTGGCCAATAATAAGAGGGAATGACTGAGGAAAAACGGTGGAGAGGTGGAAAGAATATTGCAGTATTCTGGGCCAGAAACTGTAAGATCTTGAACCAGGGACTGACAAAGGAATTATAGAGCAAAGGACATTATTTGTGATGTTTCAACAATTGGAAATATTATACCTAATTATATATGTATAAAATGATGGAGGAAGGTTTAAGATAACAGATTTTTATTGGGAATAATATGGTAATTTTCAATTGCTGCATAAATTAGTATAGACTCAGCAGCTCAAAACATTTATTACCTCCATTTCCATGGGTCGGGAGTACAGAAATGGCTTTCCTAGATTCTTTGCTTAGGAGTCTCAACAGGCTACAGTTAACATGCCAGCCAAGGCTAAGGTCTCAGCAGAGGCTTGACTTGGGAAAGCTCCTCTTCCAAGCTCCCTTGGAATTCTTGGCAGAATTCATCTACATGCACTGTGGGGCTGAGGTCCCTGGTTTCTTACTGTTTGACAGATGTGGACTGTCCTCAGTTCCTGGAGGGTGCTTGCAGTCCCCTGCAATGTGGCCACTCCACAGGCATTTTACCCATGGCTATTTGCATCTTTAAGGCCAACAGGAGATTTCTTCCTCCACAGAAATGTCCCAGACACTTAAGGGTTTTCACATGATTAAGTCATGCCCAGCCCCAGGTAAACTCCTCCCTCCTTTTTTTGTTGTTGTGGTAGCTATTTGTTTTGCACCTAATATTCTGTCGTGCACACTGTGTCCTTTCTAATTATTATTGGAATATAGTTAACAAACAATGTTACATTATTTTCATGTTTACAACATTGGTTCAACAACTGTGTATCTCATGTTATGCCCACAAGTGTAACTACCATCTATCACCATACAACACTATTAAAATACTATTGCCTGAATTCCCTATTTGTTCCCTGTAATGTTCCTCCCCACTGACTTACACATCCCATAACTAGAAGCCTATACCTCCCACACCCCTTCACCCATTTTGCCTATCCTTTCACCACTCTCCCCTCTGGCAGCTTTGGTTTGTTCTCTGTATTTATGGGTCTGATTCTACCTTATTTTTGGTGTTTTTTGTTTAATTTTTATATTCCACATGCAAGTGAAGTCATGTATTTATCTTTACCTGTCTGACTTATTTCATTTAGAATAATACCCTCTAGGTCTATCCATGTTGTCACAAATGTCAATATTTCATTCTTTTTTATGACTAATATTTCATTTTTTTATATATATATATACACACACATATATACATATATATGTATCATTTATCTACTCATCAGTTGATGGCTTTCATATTTTAACTATTGTAAATAATTCTCTAATCATAAGGGTGCATATGTCTTTTCAAATTAGTGTTTTTGTGTTCTTTGGGCAACTACCCAGTATTGGGATTACTGGATCATATGGTATTTCTATTTTTAATTTTTTTGAGGAAACACCATACTGTTTTCCACAGTGGTTGCACCAGTTTGCATTCCCACCAACAGTGTGAAAGGGTTTCATTTTCTCCACATCCTCACCAACACTTGTTATTTCTTGTCGTCTTGATACTAGCTATTCTTACAGGTGTAAGGTGATATCTCATTGTAGTTTTCATTTTCATTTCTCTGATGATTAGTGATATTAAGCATCTTTTCATGTGTCTGTTGGCCATCTGTATGTCTTCTTTGGAAAGATGCCTATTCAAGTTTTCTGCCCATGTTTTGATTGGATTGTTTTTTTGTTTTGTTTTCTTCTGTTTTTTCTTTCCTGGTGTTGAGTTGTAGGAGTTCTTTATATATTTTGGATAGCACCCTTTATCAGACATATCATTTGCATATATCTTCTCCTGTTCAGTAGGTTGCCTTTTTGTTTTGTTGATAGTTTCCTTTGCTTTGCAAAAGATTTTTATTTTGTTGGGTTCCAATAGTTTATTTTTGTTTTGTTTTCCCCTTGCTTGAGGAGACCTATCTAGAAAAATGTAGCCAAGGTCAGTGTCTGAGAGATTACTGCCTATGTTTTCTTCTAGGGGTTTTATGGTTTCTGGTCTCACATTTAGGTCTTCAATCTGTTTTGAATTTATTTTTGTGTATGGTGTAAGAAAGTGGTCCAGCTTCATTCTTTTGCATGTAGCTGTCCAGTTTTCCCAGAACCGTTTGTTGAATTGACTGTCTTTTCTCCATTGTATATTTTTGCCTTCTTTGTCATAGATTAATTGACCATATAAGTATTGCTTTATTTTTCTGCCCTCTATTCTGTTCTAGGGATCTATGTGTCTCTCTTTCTGCTGGTACCATACTGTTTTGATTATTACAGGTTTGTAGTAAATCTTGATATTTGGGATTGTGATACCTCCAGTTTTGTTCTTCTTAAGAGTGTTTTTGGCTATTTGGCTAGTCCTTTGTGGTCCCATACAAATTTTAGTATTCTATTTTGTGAATAATGCTATTGCTGTTTTGATAGGCATTACATTAAATCTGTCCATTGCTTGAAGTAGTATAGACATCTTAACAATATTGGTTCTTCTAGGCCATGAGCATGGGATATCTTCCAGTCTGTTTGTGTCATCTTCAATTTCTTTCATCCGTGTTTTATAGTTTTCAGAATATAAGTATTTCACCTCCTTGGTTCAGTTTATTCCTAGCTCTTTTATGCTTTTTGGTGCAATTATAAATGGGATTATTAATTTCTCTTTCTACTGTTAATGTATAGAAACACAACAAATTCCTGTATATTTCATACCCTACAACTTTACTGAATTCATTTATTCTAAGAGTTTGTTTAGGGTTTTATATGTATTGTATCATGTCATCTGCAAATAATGAAGGTTTCATCTTTTCTTAGCACATTCCCTGTTAGAATACCTTTCATTATGTCCAAAAGCTTTGGGACCATTACATTTTTATTTTCATTTGTCTCAGGTTTTAAACTTCTCCTTTGGTTTGATTTCTCCATTGACTCACTGGTTGTTTAGTAGCATTTTATTTAGCTTCCATGTGTTTGTATTTTTTTCCAGTCCTTTTCTTATAATTGATTTCTAGTTTCATACCATTGGGGTTGGAAAATAGAGATGCTTGATAAGATTTCAATGTCCCTAAATTTATTGGGACCTGCTTTGTGACCTCACACATCTATCCTGGAGAATGTTCCATGGACCCTTGAAAAGAATGTGTATTGTGTTGTTTTGGGGTGGAATATTCTGTGTATATCTTTTTTTTTTTTTAAGATTTTATTTATTTATGAGAGAGACTGTGAGAGAGGGAACACAAGCAGGGGGAGTGGGAGAGGGAGAAGCAGGCTTCCCGCAGAGCAGGGAGCCCGATGCAGGGCTCTATCCCAGGACCCTGGGATCATGACCTGGGCTGAAGGCAGACACTTAACGACTGAGCCACCCAGGTGCCCCTTTTCTGTGTATATCTTAAGTCCGTCTGGTCTAATGTGTCATTCAAAGCCATTGCTTCTTTATTGATTTTTCTACTTGGATTATCTATCCATTGATATAAGTGGGGTGTTAAAGTCCCTTACTATTATTGTATTATTGTCAGTATCTCCTTTTATGTCTTCAAATATTTGCTTTATGTATTTGGGTGCTCAAATGTTGGATGCATAGATAGGTACAATCGTTATTACTGGATTGATCCATTTATCATTATTTAGTGCCCTTGTTGTCTTTTGATACAGTTTTGTTTTAAAGTCTACTTTGTCTTGGGGCGCCTGGGTGGCTCAGTTGGTTAACCGGCTGCCTTTGGCTCAGGTCACGATTCTGGGGTCCTGGGATTGAGCCCCACGTCCAGCTCCCTGCTCAGCGGAGAACCTGCTTCTCCCTCTCCCTCTGCCTGCCACTCTACTTGTGCTCTCTCTCTGTCAAATAAATAAAATTTTTTTAAAAAAGTCTATTTTGTCTAATATAAGTACTGCTATGTCAGCTTTTTTTTTTTTTTCCACTTCACTTCCAGTTTGCATGGAATATTTTTTTCTATCCTTTCTCTTTTAGTTTGTATGTGTCTTTAGGTCTATAATGAGTCTCTTATGGGTAGCATATAGTTGGGGCTTGGTTTTCATCCATTCAGTTAACTTACATTTTTTGATTACATCATTTAGCTCATTTACTTTGAAAGTAATTATTGATAGTTATGTATTATGTATTATTGATAGTTATGTATCTTGTTTTCTGGTTGTTTATGTACTTCTCTGTTCTTCTTTGATTGATGACTTTATAATCTTATGCTTGGCTTTTTTCCTCTGTTTTTTTATGTATCCATTATAGGTTTTTGGTTTGTGGTTATGATGACATTCATATATAACATCCTAAATGTATAGCAACTATAACATATTAAGTGGGTGGTCACTTAAGCTTCAACACATTTTTTTTTTTTTTTAAAGATTTTATTTATTTATTTGACAGAGAGGGAACACAAGCAGGGGGAGTGGGAGAGGGAGAAGCAGGCTTCCCGCAGAGCAGGGAGCCCAATGCGGGGCTCGATCCCAGGACCCTGGGATCATGACCTGAGCCGAAGGCAGACGCTTAACAACTGAGCCACCCGGGCGCCCCGCTTCAACACATTCTAAAAGAACATTTTTACTCTCCCCTCCACAGTTCATGTATATGTTGTCATATTTTACATCTTTTTATTTTGAGTCCCCTTTTCTTTCTTTTTCTCTTTATGGCCTTTTGTTTTCTACTTAAAGAAGTTCCTTTAGCATTTCTTTTCAGGTAAGTTTAGTGGTGATGAACTCTTTTTTTTTTTTTTTTAATTCTTATTTGGGTTTAAATAACACACAATATTACATTAGTTTTAGGTGTACAACATAGTGATTCAGCATCTCTGTATGTTTGTTTTTATTTTTTAATTTTTTATTATGTTAATCACCATACATTACATCATTAGTTTTTGATGTAGTGTTCCATGATTCATTGTTTGTGCATAACACCCAGTGCTCCATGCAGGACGTGCCGTTTTGACTTGTGTTTGGAAAACACTTTCTCTCTTTAATTCTGAATGATGATCTGGTTGGATAGAATATTCTTAGTTACAGGTTTTGTTTTGTTTGTCTGTTTTCCTTTTAGCGCTTTGACTATATCATGCCACTCATTTTTGGCCTGCCAAGTTTCTGTTAAAGCTATCAGCTGATGTTTTTGTTTTGTTTTGTTTTTTATGGGGATTCCCTTGTGCATAACAGTTGCTTCTCTCTTGCTGCTTTTAAAATTCTCTTTATCGTTAATCTTTGCCACTTTCATTATTGTGTGTCATGGTGTGGACCTCCTTGGGTTCATCTTTTGTGCTTCCTGAACCTGGACATCTCTTCTTCCCCAGGTTAGGAAAATTTTTACCTACTACTTCTTCAAATAAGTTTTCTGCCCTTAGTCTCTTTTCTCCTTCTGGGATCCCATATAATACATATGTTTGTTTACATGATGTTGTCCAAAACATCCCTTAATCTATTCTCAGTTTTTTTTCCTTGTGTCTTTTTGCTATTCAGTTTGGTCACTTTCCGTTGCCCAGTCTTCCAGATCACTGATTCATTCTTTTGCATCCTCTAATTTTCTATTGATTCCCTTTAGAGTATGTTTCATATCAGTTATTGTATTATTCAACTCTGATTATTATTTTTTATGTTTTTTATTTCTTTGAAGTTCTGCTTGAGTTCTTCCACTCCTCTCTCTAGTCTGGTGAGCATCTTAATGACCATTACTTTCAATTCTTTATCAAGCATATTGCATATTTCCATATCACTTAGTTCATTTCCTGAGGTTTTGCCTTGTTTTTCCATTTGGAACATACTTTCTGTCTCCCCATTTTGCTTGACTTTGTTTTTGTTTGTATGAATTCAGCAGAACAGCTACTTTACCTAAACTAGAGGTATGTCTGATGACTTTGGCTGGCTGGAGCTGTGGCTGTTGTGGGCTGGAGGTCCAGGGAGTCTCCAGGCTGGGACTATCATAGCAGGATAGCTGAACTGAAGTGGATGCAAGCTTGGGTGTCCCAGGGCACTCTGCACAGGGGGCACCCTGGTGGGATGACTGGAGCCTATGTGGGCATGGGCTGTGTGTCCCAGGGTATTCCGCACCAAGGCATCCTGGCACAGTGGCTGGAGCTGAGGTGGAAGTGGGCCAGGTGTTCCCAAAGCACTCCATGTAGGGGTCGCCCTGCCAAGTTATGTGGAGCCTAAGTGGTGCAGACCTGGAGTGTTTTGGGGTGCTTTGTACCTATGCCACCTTGGTAAGATGACTGGAGCTACAGTGAGTGATGACCAGGCGTGTCCCAGTATGGGCTGCCCTGGGGCCTCCTTGATGAGACAGCTAGTGTTGGTTAGGGGCAAGAGGCTCACTGAGGCAGTAGGCCAGCTATGATGCCTGGATCCTATTATTGTCCACACAATCAAGATGGAAGGAGAACATAAACTGTGGCACTCGCCAGGCCCTCCAACTTGGAAAGAGTTCCAGCAGCCCTCCCACTGTTTGGCAGAGATCTAGGGCTGGATCCTTTATATTCTAGTTGCTCTTTTAAACTGTGGCTTTTTTCTGTGCCCCCAGGGCATCTGGGGCTGGTGTAGACTAGGAGCCCAGGAGTTGCTGAGGTGGCAGGCTGGCTAGGATGCCTGGACCCTGCTCCTGTCTGCAGGATGGAGGATGCTAGCAAGCCTCTCCAACCTGGAGAGTTCTAGCAGCTCTCTATTTGGCGGGGTTCTAAGGCTGTTTTCTTTTAATTCTAGTTGCTTTTTTAAACCATGTTTGTTTGTTTGTTTCTGTGCCCTAGATAGACAAACCTGCCCATGGTCCCTCAGTACTATCTTTTCCCACTGTAGGTCACAGCATTGGGCGTGGGTGTTTCTTTAGTTACTGTGTCACATCTGTCTTGCCATTCTCTACATGGTCTCTCTCTTGTTGTGCAGAAGTTGTTCAATCAGCTCACAGTTCTTTGGGAGGAATTGCTATATAACTAGGTGTAGATTTGGTGTGTCCACAGAGGTGAGTTCAGGGTCTTTTTATGCCACCATATTAGGCCAAACTCTCAATCTCCTTTTTGATCATCTCAAAATCAACTAATTTGACGTATTATTATATTGGCAAATTCCCTTCCTTTTTGCTGTGTACCCCATAACCTAATCATGGGAGTGGAATCCTATTATATTCAAAGGTCATGCCCAAACTCAAAGGGTTGAAATTATACAGGCATGGACACCAGGGTACAGGGGATCAGATATATTGCATTTAGTTAAAATGAATGATACAAGAGAATTAGCATTTTTTTTTTAAGGAAATTGATGGCTTCAGTTTTAGATATGTTGAATTTGGAGATAATTGGGCTTTCAATTAATTAGAGTGGATCAGTAGGTCTTAGAGAAGTCAGTAGTAAGATTAGAATTGGAAATACGTATTTAGTAATGATCAGTGGAGGTGATAGTTAAATCATGAGATCATCCAGAGAAAGACTGTAGCAAGAAGTGGGCTGGTACAGGAGTAAGTCCAGGTAACTAGAACATCTACCTGTGTATTTCCACTCATGTCTCTTGATTCCAGTCTAATCTCATCATGCAACTTTTCACTCTTCCTGTAGTTGGTAAATAATATCCTGCTCTTCCTAATTTGTGGTCCACTCTCTGTCCTCCTCCCACTTCCAAGCCACACTACCTGGAAGTGAAAATCAGGAGCTCTCTTAGTGAAAGCCTTGCAGATCACAGATACTAAAAAAGATGTACTCTCTTATGCACCCTGATCCCAGATGATGAGTTGTGGGAATTATAGAACACAAGGCTCAGTGAAGGAAGATGGTGCCATCATTAGCCCTGAAACACTTTATTTCTTCCTAACAGAAAACACGACTAACTGCACTTTTCTTTGCTCTTCCCTCCCAGAATTGGCTATAAAGTGTTAGATGGCTCAAATTTGGAATGCAGATGTGACTATATTACCTATCTCTTAAAACCTTTCTCTGTTTATTTGAATAGAAAATCACTGAAGCCATTACAGTGATATTATTGAACAATCTGAGCTGTGACTGTTTACTTTCTGTAAACAAGTAAATTTGATCAGTTCATTTTGACTAGATTTTCCTCCCTTAAATCTTTTTCTTTCAGGTTATATTCAAGAAGAATGTGTCATCCCATGCCCATTTGATTGCAAGTTAAGTGACTGGTCTAGTTGGGGGTCTTGCAGCTCATCTTGTGGAATTGGAGTGCGAATTCGGTCCAAATGGCTAAAAGAAAAACCTTACAATGGAGGTCGCCCATGTCCCAGACTGGATCTCAAGAATCAGGTAAAGTACATGAAGCAACAACAACAACAAAAAGCTAAAAAATTACTCATTTGATTATTTCTTGTGGAAATTGAAGTCATTGTCTTTTCACAAGTAGCTCATAAAAAGTTATCACAAATTCAAAAGAGGACATAAAGTAATATAACAGAAATAGAAGTCTTACCCACTCCTAGGTAATGCAGAGACCAACTTGGTGTTGCTAGCAGTAATAATGTTTATGAGGAATAATCCAACTGATTTTATATGGTCTTGAAGTATAACTTGATTATGCATATTATAAAAGTGATTTGTTTGTATACGTATTTAAATATAAGTACTAAAAAATACATGAATACTAATGTTGGGAGAATGTCAAGTACTTTATGGCAATAAGTATAGTTAGTGGTTTCATCCATGTACTCCAGAAATGGGGTACTCTTTTCCTTCACCAAACTCTTCATCTATTTTTTTTCTTCTCAACATCACCAAAGTTTCCAGTTTTTTCATGTCTTTTCTGAGCTATTTCTCTGTTTTCCCAAAGTCAAAGCTATTTGCATAAATGGAACCCTGAAGGATACCCTTCCATAGAGATGTCTAATAAAACAACCATCCTAGGCAAAATTGATTAGAGTATGTTAGTTGGCTTTACCCATATAACAGTCTAAGACTTAGTTAAGAATTTTAATAAAGACCTCAAATTTCTCCCATGATTGCATAGTGGTTATCAGATTAGGACTGATATGTATTTTTTTAATCAATTGAATAGGTAGAGCACACATGATCGTTGAAAATTCCTTATTCTTAAAGTTGTGAAGGGTGTCTTATATGTGTATATAGTTCCTTTGTGATCCTGCAGCTATTTTAACAGAATAGCTGCACAGGCTTCTATTACTGATTCTATTAATTTTCCTAAATTTTGCTAAAGGACCCATAACTCACTGAAAAGTGAAAAATTACCATTCTACCAAAAAATAGTTATGTTCTAAGATGGCAGAGTATTTTACTTTTGTTTTTTAAGGTTATGTGGTAAAATAGTGACCATAGTTTCTTCTCTCAAAGCTAATGCAAACCTGTGGGGAAAGGCAAGGCAGAAGATCATAAAATCAACATAGAGGTTGCAAAAACAAAGAAACCCCCAAAATTCCACAAGTGCGATAGTTTGGTGAAGGGAAGATTAGGATATGATTAATAAAAACAGGAGGGAGACAATCAGAGCAGAGATGGTCTAAGGAAATAAACCTTACCTTAGTACAATGAAAGGTATAAGACAGGTTTATCATTACAAGGAAAATTTTCAAGTGAATTCTATGTATGAGGACTATGTGACCCTCCCTAGGGGATTTTCCAGGCATTTAAAATGAAAAATAACTACTAAGCATTTATAAACAATGCATGGTAATTCTTATTCTTTCTCAAAACCTTCAGTGAAAGTTAAACCTTAATAGCACTTATGTTAAACACCAATTTTTAATATGCTAATTTTATGAACTAGGAAATTACCAAGGGATTAAAGGGACTTCATTGGAGTGCAGACTTGAAGATTCTGTTTTCAGTATGCAAAGGCAAATGTGTAGAAGTGTGTCCATCAATTTTGAGAGTATGAATAAGATAAAGATACTTGTCAACCTGTTGTGACTTAAAAGAAACTTTTTCAAAATGCCTGATTGACGTATAAAACTGGTAACCTTAAGAAGTAGTACAAGCTGAAAAAAATTGAACCCAACTTTAAGAATAACTTAGATAAATTCCATAAGTGAAAATTATGTGAGGATGGGGCTGTCTACAAGAGATACTTCTTACGCTTGAGTTCACGAAGAGACTTTTAGCATTCCAGAGACATTTGTTTGTTAAGCTCCGAAACGAATCCTGGGAATTAATGATGAGAAATCAAATTTGGTGTGGTGTATATTCTGCTATAAAGAGGTTTCAGATGTCTAGCATGTGTGTGGCTTAATTCAACTTGAATTGAAAAACTTCACCCTAATCCATACTTTGTATTTTAACATAAGTTAATTCATAGGTGCATTAAGTAATAAGGCTTCCCTCTCACTTCTAAGTCTGTGAATGGCAAGGGAGAATACTGTTGTAAAAAAAAAAAAAAAAAAAACCTAAATTTAGAAGAAATTCTCCTTAGAGAAATTACTTTTCTGAAGCAAGCACACTTTTACCTGGAAGTAGATTTGTGGAAAGCAATCTTTGCTGACTTCATTATATATTTGCTCTTAAATATAAGAGCATACCCTGTGTGTGTGTGTGTGTATGTATGTGTGCACATTACATAATATATAGAAATCTATTTAAAGTTATCCATATTTTCTTAACTCATCTGAAAATAGATTGGGTTGACAGGAAGTTTCATTACTGAGGAAATATTCCCCAGCTTCCATTATTTATGGCAAGTCTTTAGAAAAGATGGTTTTTTGTTTCTCTAAGCTGGAAATATGATCTAGTTAGAGGTACACCCACTGAGGCTTTTTTGTTAAGTTCAGTTTTACTACTGGCCTTAGGTTATTTGTCTCCTTTCCAATTAGTTCTCAGGTTTAGATTTATTTTCCTATTTTTAGGACCAGGTTAATACTCTCTGTTCTATTCACATAAGTAAGAGCTTAGAAAAATATATAACCAAATTTTAGCAGTAAGAGAGGCACATATCTTTAGTATCTGTGCAAGAGGAAAATTCTGTATATGTCAGATTGAGCCAAATGTACTGTTCATAAATATATATGTAAACATATATATAACTTGTATATATGTATATATAATACATATGCCTATGTAAATGTCCGCGTACCTACATATGCTTACTCATTCTTCTCCTTCATTTCTCTGTAGAACGGGAGGTCTTGTGAAGGCAAGGTCTTTTTACTTTTGTAACTCATTCAGCCCCTCATGCACTACCTTGTGTATTGTCAAATTATACTTACTAGATGCTTTATTTTAAAAGAAGCCTTCTCTCTGAATGAGTGGGTGGCTAGTTCTGTAGAAAAAATGTTAGAACCCTGGTCTCCTGTGCTATGATGTGTCATTTAAATTCTCAAAAACACTAGCCCTTCTAGAAGAAAGAAATAGGAACCTCCAAACTATTATTGCCCAAAGAGTCTTTCAAGATTCTTCTGAAAACTCCTGAATGTTGGATCCCCATCACAATCTCAGTGATTTAAAAAAAAAAAAAAAAGAAAGAAAGGTTGGCATTATGTACACAAGCCCATAAACTGTTCTGAACCTGTTAGTGGAATCAATTTTTATAATCTCTCATAAAACGCCTCCCTTTTAAACCCAAACCTATCAATGTGATAGCTTTTTCTCTAGAAGTGCCAGAGTGACAGCAATACTTGAATAGCTTTCTGCTAAGTCTATTTGTGATGCTAAATAGTTCCAGCATGCAGTTTCCCCAAAACTCTTATCAAGGCAGAAAACTTCTAAATAGTTGATTGGATTATCAGGTCAGTTGGCTGATGCCCTTGACTCTCCTGTGCATAACAAAATACATAATATATTTTAATTTTTTTACAGTCTATAATATGTTGAGTAGGTTATACTTCATATTTTTGCTATTTTTTCTTTTGAAATTCTCCTTAATAAAGGCTTAAATATAGGGACATGAAAGTTCTGTTGGACTTATAATTCCCCTTATGAGTCATTCACATGATTAAAGGCAAGAGTTCCAGGAAATTGTATTTTGTTTATAGGTTGCAAATCTGTGTGTTCACAGTGTGTATGGGGGAAAAAAATGATACATTGAGATTCATTACCTATACTTTTTAAAAATGTATGCTGCCTACTTAAATATATTTTTGAGTTTTGATTATGTTTGCCACTGAATGAGAGGATATAAATTAAAAATGTGTGTTTTTTAGAAACAATTGCTATTTTAAAGGTATGTCTTCTCCCCAAAGAGAAGTGGTCTAAATTTGGAAATGAGTATAATGCATTTTATTTTTCATAGTAAGGTAATAAGGTTTTAAAGAATACTTTCTTTCCAAAGATACATAGAAATATTTTAGCATGAATATTTCGTTCTTAGAAGAGGCTTGTGGATGAAAACATGTTTCTATAGAGAAAGAGCTTATGCTCATTTTAATACTACTTCATTAATTAATAGAATGTTATGATGTGGAAACTGTCAGTCTATCTGAATGTCTGTTTACCTAGAAAAATATGGCTACACTTAAGCTTTAATTTGACTTAACCAGTTTTGGCTTCTTGCTTCTTTTTGACCAGCCCAAGTCCCACTCATTCTAGGCTAGTCCAAATCATTCCTGACAGTGTCCTGCTCACTTTGGACTTAGTACTTTGGCAGGAGACCCAGACTGTAATGGAGTAACAAGTCCTGTTCTTGAGCATTAAAATGGAAGGCAGCCCAAGTTTATCCATGATTAAGTACATTGAGGTGTACCATTCTTGTGTGGGGAGTGGTGTTGGTGTTGCATCTTTGAAAAAACTTTAAGTATGAGATATCATGTGCCATAGAATTAAGGGAAGCACCAGGATTCATTCCTCAGGGTTATTTGGGAAGTTTTAATAGGGCAGATACTCCTAGAACATTTCACCTCTCCCTAACGTAGTAGTAGTTATTCCCAAACCCAGGCACACTGTACCCCATCTCAGGCAGCTTGAAATGTCTCCTAAGGGCTAGTGTTCTTCCATTTTTTTTTTCCTTTATGCCTGTCTGCCAACCCAAACTGCTCTCAAGTTGGACATCTCACTAATTGAGCTGAGTAGAGCTCAAAGGAGATGCAATTTTTCTTTTCTGTTCTTGCCCTGTCACCATCTCCAAGAAAAATTATTTTTCTTAAGAGATTTCTCTCCCCCCACATTTGTGTCTACACATAAACTATTCTTGATCATTCCAAAGTAATACCCCTCAGGCTTGTTAATATCTTTTGAAACTTTGCTCATTTTTCTTGAGAGCTGCCAGAATCACTCATGAAAGCAATTTTCTTATACCTGTTGTCCACTCTGTATTGAATTTTACTGTGTTTTGATACTGGGTATGGCTACTCTGCAAATAGTCAAAATTACTTTTGTTATTCAAGATGTTCTTATGTACCTCTAGAATGTTCTTTATTAGGCTGGCTTGGTAAATGTTCCTAATGCTATTGTCAGGGAGCAAGAATTCATGTCCTCTTCAAGGGTCCTCCTAGCTGGACTAAGAATGGAATTGACTTGAGACAGATTAACAGGAGAAAATCAAATTTAGTAGTACATGTATGGGGAATCCACACAGACATGGAAATTCCAGGGACAGACAATATGAGGTATACATGTCATTCTGAACTAAGGAGAAAGAGGGTAGGAGTCTGGGACTTCAGGAGAAAGGAATGCAATTCACAGGGTGATAAGAAGAGCAGATGTTTGGTAATTAGATGTTTGTCCTGCCATGTAGATGGGTCACTTGGATAAAATTTATCTCTCAGAGTAATCCTTATTCTGGGAAAGACCTCCAATTTAGATTCTTCTGTGTGGTTAAGGGAGGTGCAGAAGTTTCTCTTGAGCTCATAGGGTCTCGATTGCATTCAGCTTATAGTAATTTTCATGCCAAAGTGGCCCATCGTGGGGCAGCCTGCCCTTAGCCCCTATACTGTCCCTAGGCAGGAATTCCAGGATTGGATGGGAACAGCTATAAAGTTATGAAGCAGGCAAATTTTGTCTTTGTAACTCTTTCCCTAAGTTTCCATACTTCATATTATCCCTGGCCCCTTAACTCCTAAAATATTACATTGGATGACATTAGCTTCAGCAGGAAATCACATCATCTGTGTTTCCAATTTTCTAAAATGGTCTTCTTAACCAAGAACTTAAAGTAGAAGTTCTCAAGTATTTTTGTAGAAAAATAGTGGCAGAACCTTCTTTTCATATCTTTTTTCTGTCGCCTAAGCTTTAAATACAGAGTAGAAACTTCCCTCTTTTTTCAGGTGTTGAAAGAATATGGTTTTGACTTTAACCACAAGATTTGGTTATATTAAACATACCTTTTAGAAAATGAAATTGAAATGATGGGAGTATAGCACCTTCTTAAAAAGAAAAAAAAAAACTTGATGAATATCTACTTGAAAGTAATTTTTATCCTGACTCTTATGTAGAAAAAAAAAATCATGATTCAACAAATGCTTTTCTGTAGGGATCTATCATAGGATCCAGTCAGGATCTAGGTAACTTGCTTTCTGGTAATAATATTGGAATAAAGCTTGAAAGATCTAAAGGGTATAAACTTTAACTCGTAGGTAAATCCTGAAGATCTAATGCACAGCATAGTGATTTTAATCAACAATACTCTACTATAAGCTTCAAAGTCACTAAGAGACTAGATCTTAATTGTTCTCACCACAAAAAGGAAATAAGTATGTGACACGGGAGATGTGTAAATTAATGCTGTCTCTAATCTCTCCTCTCCTCCCCTCTGCTCCATTCCTCACACAGCAGCCTCTGTGAACTTTCTAGATCACAGATCTGGTTATACATAAAACCTTTCATAGGTCTCTTGTTACCTTCAGGATAAAGTGCAAACTATGTAATATAGTTTATAAGACATTTAATGATCTTGCCTGAAATACACGTCTCTGAGCTCAGAGTCCTTTTCAAATCAGCAAGGCCCTCAGGCCAGGGAAGCTATGAGTCAGGAAGAAGAAGCCACTTATATGTTTCTGTCTCCTCAACAGCCCTTATACAGGCTTCTTTCTTCCTTTTTCTTTCTTTCTCTTTCTCTTTCTTTTTCTTTCTCTCGCTTTATCTTTCTTTTTCTCTTTCTTTCTCTTTCTCCTTTTTCCTTTCTCCTTTCTCTTTCTCTTTCTCTCTGTGTCTCTTTCTCTCTCTTTCTCCCTCTCTTTCTCTCTCTCTCTCTCTCTCTCTCTCTCTCTCTTTCAACAGGCTTTCTCATAGAGAGTGAGAATCTCACATTTTAAATCAAGTGATTGTCTAACATGCTGTCTTTTAACAAAATTGACTTTCAACTTATGAGTCACCAAACACTCTATAATGATGTTAGATATTTGGATTTACTCTATTGCCTTTTCTCTGGAAGCTACTCATCAAATTCCCTCCACATTGGATTAAAGTCCTGCTCCACTGCTATTTAAATATAGACTGCCCAAGTCCATTTGGAGTTGTAGCTATCTTCCCTGAAGAGAAATCTTTCTCTTAGATGGCAAGGTAAGGGACACTGTGCTTATTACCTGTGCCAAAACATGAAAGTACAGATCCAATTGCAAAGTCTGCCTCTGAAGAATATTCTCTAATAGCGGAAGGGTTGTCCAAAGCCATCTTCCACCCTAATAGACAACAATCTTGTCACCCTTGGAACTGAAAGTAAATTGATTTGAATAGCAATATTAGGGAAGAAGTTTGAGTTGAGTCGACTCTCCAGTGCACAGTATGTCAAACGGAGGCCAGCAGGTTCCGTGTGTCATAAACCAGAATGGTAATAACACAGAGTGAAAATTGCTATTGCTTTGCTCTGTTTTGGAGCAAGGAAACACAATTGTATTTAAGTCACTGCAGATTCAAATTTTACATTTTACATTCATTTAAAAAAAACACTTGATATGTGCATTGGGGATTTATATTTTTTAATCTTTGCTCAAATTCACTTTCTAAAGGTGTCTTACCTAAATACCTATTTACCCACACTTCTCCCATTTACCCTTCCTTGGTTCTCCTTTTCCTACTATATGATTTCCTCACTTATCGTTGATTTTAATTTTTGGCTGCCTCTTCATGCTACCCCTAAAACAGATATACTGCCTGGTTCTGGATGAGCACCTTGAAAAGTGTTTGTGATTAGGTTCTCCCAGAAACAGACCTCAGATAGGATTCAAAAACAAGAATTATTTCTCAAGTGCAGGGAGCACCATTAGAAAAGAAAAGTGTTTCAGGGAAGGGAAGAAACCAGTAAGAGGTATGTTATTAAGCCAGAAACCATGGCAGCTACCAAAGCTGAAGCATGTTGGGAACTTTAGGAGACTTGCAAAACGCATGCCCAAGTTTCCCCCCCCGCCACACACACACTTGAAGGGCCAGGAAGTTGGGATGTTCATGTGTATACTACATATTCATTATTCTCTAGGAAAACAAGTAAGGGGTACTCTGACCTCATTCTGCAACACTCTCTTCTGACAATCTCCCTGTACTACTAGAAGGGGGAATCACCTTTACCACCAGGAAGTGACCTCTTCTGGGAGATGATTTAAATGAACATATGGCTTCCAGCAACTGCCTTTTCCTTAGGCATGAGGGGACTTATCTCCTGGCTGTGCAAATACCCCTAAATATGTAGAAAAATATAAGATACTGCATGGACCCATGGTTTGGAGTGGTATGATATGGTAGTTAATATGTTTTACTTTGCAGTATTCCTATATTATGGGTATATCTCCATGCCATATAACTAGGTACATCGGGAGGAGACCTAGAGAAATATAACAGGTAAAATTACATGAGTTTGTGATGTTGACAGGGACTTCTTAGCAACAGTAATTTTTTAATGAGCCCTGGTAGATTTTAGAAAGAAAAGAGGTAAAAATAAAATGGAATTTAAGGTAATTGTAAATGTTTTGAAAGGCAACTTTAATTCTGCGCACTTGTGCCATCATTCATTCACTCATTCATTCATTCAGCAAACACTGAGAATAAATGCTGTGCCAGGAGGAGACCTTATTTACACTCATTTCAACTCTACTGCTCAATTTTCACTGGGAACTTGCATTCCTGGAAGCTCGAGTGAATGGTTGGAATTATAGATAATGCTCTAGATGCTTATGGTATCAGAACTGCTCTACCTTTAAAAATGCATGAAGGAATTTGGACTCAATCAGCAAAAGTATCCATTCCTTCTCTATATTAAGATGATTTGCAGCTAACATAAACCTCAACCCAAATTGGCTGAAAAAATAGGGAAATACATTACCTCATGTAATAAATCTAGTGGTGATGCAGGCTCTAGGACTGTTTGGTTCTGTGGCTCAGTATGGTTATCAAGAACATAGTTGCTCTCAGTCTCTTGGCTTTGTCATCTTTGGTGTTGATTTCATCCTCAGGATTTTAGGAGGACTGACATCAGCAGTTTTAGGCATATTCTCTTGATGCAGCAATAACCAGAAGAATAAGAGAATGAGGATCTTAGGAACAATAAAATTTTCCCAGAGTCTCCCTCACTCCCCTAAAAGACTACCTCATGCTTCATTGGCTGAAGTTGGATTTTGTGTCCATTCCTAAGCCATCTCTGGAAGGAGTCATGGGATGAACTTGATTAGCAACGTCAAGGACTTTCCAACCTTTTATTTTTTTTAAATTTCATGGCACATAAAGGAATCAGTAATATTCATCTGGCAAACTGGAATATGTGTTTAAAGCTGTCTATAGCAGGAGTGAATGATCTGAGATCCTAGACTCAATGTCACAGGCACATCTGAAAGCCACTTACAAGACATGTGTGTGGTGTGGCAGGGCGGGGCTTTAATGTGCATGTGAATCATGTGACATAACTTGCTAAAATGCAGACTCTGAGTAGATCTTAGGGTAAGGGGATAGAGACTGTGATTTTAACAAGCTGCCAGATTGTGGCAAAGCTCTGGGTCTGCAGATTACACCTTGAGATGCTAATGTATAGCCTTTGAGGAGCTCTTTTCTAGACTGGAGAATCACCTGTGGTGAAATGTATTTTGAGGAGTGCACTAAAATGCCTACTGTATGCTCTTAATTTTACTCTTTTTGACATTTAATTTGATAAGGCATAAATAGTTTTAAGTAACATTTTGACCCTTATATTAAGATGGAAAAAATTTTTTTAATCGAGGATCTGAAAGTCTCTTGTGTGAAGAAGAATGACCTAATATTTTCCCTATGAGGATATGAATTGCCTGATTTGCCTTGACTCTTCCGTGACACTTTTTCTTTCTTTTTTGGCAAGAGCATCATTCCATTTTGCAAGTTATTTGGCATCACCAACCTTCCAGTGCCTCAGCCCATCTGAAAAATAAGCAGACTTCAAATCAGATAAGCAGTATACCCATACACCATTTTTTTGAAAACTGAATTGCTAATTTTATATTTGTCCACTTTTAAAAAATGGTGATTTTTATACATATAGTGACTAAAGCTATGTCTATATGAAGCTGAACAAATGACAAGTTCAGTAAAGACCGGGGAAAATCATTTATGAAAATGGAACATTTGATGTGATGGGAGGCCTATCTGGATTCTATCTTTGCTCTCACCCCAGAGTTGTAAGCATTAGAATTGAAGTCCTCTATATCTAGGAAACCAAACCAGAAAAACAATTGAGTAAAATAGCGAATAATTCTGGGGAAACAATTGGTCAAGTTGGCTATTTAACACAAAATAGGGATAGCAAAGATCTAAGAGAAAAACTGAATTGAAACAGCTTTGGAATGTAAAAATGAAATATGAACATCTTGAACTCAATATATGATCCTCTTTGCATGAATTATTGCCTGTCATTTGCAATGCACATTACTCAAAACTGAAAAATCTGTTCTGGCTTATTACTTAATTAAAAGTAAGTTATGAGCATTTTCAATCTTTATATAATTTATATCATTTGCAAGTCATGAATTTTGCATAATTCTGTTGGCCTTAATCATCATCAAAAAAAAAAAAGTATTGCTATGCTTAAATACAATTGCTATGCATCTTTTTCACTCTCTAGCAGATGTTACAAAAGAAACTATCACAGCTGGTGAAAATTGATATTCAGAAGTATAAAACATGGCAGTGAAAAGATTTTCTGTACTGAATGCCCTTAATTCTTAAAAACTTTAGACTTTCTTCACGGTAAGGCCAGTGATTTCATTGTCGGGTTGGCAGTGGGCAGATGATAACGTTCTGCTCTATTTTACTTTATGATGAACCAAAGAGGACTGGTTGTTTCTCTAATGAGTTTGTGAGAGATGCTTCGATGCTGACACATTAGCTGCACCCCTTGAACTGCTATGATGAGGAAGTGAAAAGTAGTTTTAACAACTTGCTAAAATTATCACCAGTAGAGTGAATGAAGCACTAAAATATATATACCAGATGTTTAAAATGGTTAGATTTGGGAGAAAACCTACAATTAATTTACATTTTAGTGCTAAGAACAAATTTTAATTTATTCTGATTACTTTATAGCCCATCTAGAATACCATTTGAAGGAGTTATGGAAAAGCTATAAAAGAAGTTATAATCAAGAGATGACACTTTATTGGCATAGAAGAAGAAGAGTTTCATTCCTGATGCCCATATTGCTCAAAAGGGTTCAACTTACACTTGCCCAAAACCTGTTATTGAATTACAGGCTTGGAATCAATGTGGGAAGCAAATTAACTCACTTAATTACAATTTGTGCCAAGATTTAATCCCTCCACAGTTCAGGTAAATTGTTCTAATCTACATGCATATACTTTATACTTCCACAATCAAGTCACCGTGCAGAAGTGTAAGCAGATTTCTTGATAGAATTATTATAAACAGGACTGGCTAAATGGAAACTGACAGTTGAGTTCCAAAGCTTTCCCATAGATGAGAAAATCTTTGAAAGTATAAATGCTATTGCAATAACACAGTCAACAATACATGCCTGGCTTTGTATTAGGTATTCTGTAAGTAGCAGCTGTTATTATTAGCATTGTTATTAATTGTGATACTGGGGAGGATTTCGGAAGAAGGTTTTTGGAAACCTCACCATATTACAAACTTTCTTCAAGTCCAGATACTATAATCTGGTGGTCCATTGGAAAGTTATCGACTGCTGAGTTCATTATTTGGACTGATCAGTGTTTGCTACCAGGTATTTTTTTGATTAGTTGTCAAGATTTCTTTTTTTTTTTGGCCAACACTGGCTTGCATATTTTTTTATTATATTTTTATTATGTTATGTTAGAAATAGGAATTTCTGCATTAAAATTTGGATTCCTAATATCTCTGTAAAAATCAGAATATCTGGCAAATTTCAAGTGAATCTGAAAATGCCTGTCCTCTTTAGACAGACTCTATCAGTTTGATGGTTTCTTTTCCTGTCCCCTAGTCCTGCCCTGCACCTAGGCCAGGCATCAATAGCCAGGCCCATCCCTTAACAGTTGTAGCCTGACAGGAGCAAACAATTACCCACATTTCATATTTTGATAATTAGGTTATAAATCAGGGCAACAAACTTGTTATATAAAATATGTTGTATCTGAGGGAGGGGGAGAAAAGGGTAGAGAAAGTATGTTGTATTCTTCTCCCTTAACAAATAGACCTTCATAACAACGCAGAAGGCTAAGTTTACATTTGGGATTCTCAAAAGTTTGGGATGGATGTGGTACTATAAGGAAACTCAGTCTTCAGCCCGTGCTTTGTCCTTGCGCTCTTCCAGCCCCTACTCTGTCCCACTATTTATACAGGCTCTGTCCACTGCAGCCCAACACCCCATGGCCACTCTTCAGGCCTAGTGGTACTTACATGCAGGGAGAGGTGCAGTCCCATCCATCAGGAGAATAAACCTAGGGAAGAGACCCAACTCATGAAAGCAACTCAAACTCATTTGGCAGAGAATTATTTTTTTACTGCTGTATATATTTTTTTAATTTCAATTCCAGTGTAGTTAACATACAATGCTATATTAGTTTCAAGTGTACAGTATAGTGATCCAACAATCCTATACATTACTCATTGCTCATCACAAGTTCACTCTTTAATCCCCTTCAACTATGTCACCCACCCCCCCCCACTTCCCCTTGGGTAACCATTTGTTTTCTATAGTTAAGAGTCTGCTTTTTTGATTTGCCTTTTTTTCCCTTTTTTCATTTGCTTTGTTTCTTAAATTTTACATATGAATGAAATCACATGGTATTTGTCTTTCTCTGACTTACTTTGCTTAGCATTATACCCTATACATCTATCCATGTTATTGTAAATGGCAAGATTTTCCTTTTTGTGGCTGAATAATATTCCCTTGTATATATATACACCACCTCTTCTTATTCATCTATCAGTGGACATTGGGCTGCTTCCATAATTTGGCTATTATAAGTAATGATGCAATAAACGTAGGGGTGCATATATACTTTTGAATTAGTGTTTTCATATTCTTCTTTGGGACAATACCCAGTAGTGTGATTACTGGATCATAGGGTAGGTCTCTTTTTAGTTTTTTGAGGAACATTTCGCAGAGACTTCTGGCGTTCAGGCCTTTGGAATGTGGTCTAACAGATACTAGAAAGAGGCACAGAGCAGACCGCCTAGAGGCATGTTCCCTTCCTTGCCTCTGCAGATTCTTTGCCATAAGGAAGAGGTACAGCTGGAACAGGGCCAGAGAGGGTTTCTCTGCACTCGGGAGAAACCAGAGACAACAGGGTCCATGACTATTTATTATGACACTTATGATACTGCTTTCTTATGGTAGTTTTACAATGAAAACAATATTCTTGGAATTGAAGTTTCTATAAAAAATAACATGACTGATGGAAAAATAATGTGGAGAGTTTCAAGAATGTTTTTAGATGGAGATTATCTTATGTATTTATGTCACATGCCCAGAATCTGAAGGTGTTTGAGTTAAAGGTCTTAATTTAGTCATTCTGCTGCCCATTTTGTAGTGCTTTGTTTATGGTACATAGTTGTTGTTCATGAATATTAATTGCTTGTCTTAATGCCAGAGAGAGTGAAATTTGTAGAACACTTATTAAATTATTTCAGTTGAGGGGCGCCTGGGTGGCTCAGTTGGTTAAGCGACTGCCTTCAGCTCAGGTCATGATCCTGGAGTCCCCGGATCGAGTCCCGCATCGGGCTCCCTGCTCGGCAGGGAGTCTGCTTCTCCCTCTGACCCTCCCCCCTCTCATGTGCTCTCTGTCTCTCTCATTCTCTCTGTCTCAAATAAATAAATAAAATCTTTAAAAATAAAAAAAATAAAAAATAAATTATTTCAGTTGAAATAGGAAAGAAATCAGAGTTTCATCTAAAAGGCTTTTGGTGGGGGTATCTGGGTGGCTCAGTTCGTTGAGCCTCCGACTTTGGCTCAAGTTGTGATCTCTGGTCTTGGGATCAAGCCCAGCTTCTCACTCAGGAGGGAGTTTGCTTATCCCTCTTCCTCACCCCCCACCCTCTCTCAAACAAAATCTTTAGAAAAAAATAAAAGGCTTTTAGGAAATTGCCCTTAAAACCATGATTCTCAAATTGTCTACTTTTAAGTTCCCTTATACTCTTAAAAATTGAGGATACAAAAGAACTTTTGTTTATATCGATTGTATCTATGTTTACTGTTTTCAAAATATAAAGTGAGATTAAAAAAGATTTAATTTCTTTAAAATTAAAATTAAATCCATTACATGTTAACATGTTTCACTCTTGTGAAAAATAACTATTCCAAAACAAAAAGTTTTAAAAAGTGACATTGTTTGACATTTTGCAATTTTTTTCATCTCTAGCATCATAGAAGACAGCTTTCTCATATCTTTCTGTGTTCATTTGTTTGTAATAGGTTATTTTAGTGAAGCATAAGAAATTCCAGCTTTATACGGATATGTAGATAGAAAAAATATTTTAGTAGACCTTTTTAGATGACTTTGGATAGTCTTTGATATATACCAAAAATTTGACTAATAGTTTTTCAAAGTTCAATTGCAATGTAAAACCTGAAATCATAACAATCCACTTTTCATATTCTGTTACCATTAACCAGTGAGCTATCTGACGCTTTGTATAAATCTTTAATCTATGATTTTCTAACATCTGCATTGGTCATTTAGAATATATTTATTGATTGAGTTATGCTGAAATGTTGACGTATTTCACTAAATATCAAAAATTCATATTAATAGCACCACTGATCTTATCAGAAAAAAAATTAAGTCTTGAGAGGCTTCCTAAGCTTGTGGTGGCAGATTCAAATTTTCCACAATTTGACTTTTTCCTTGGAAGCTTGATTTTTATCGCTGTGAACAGATACTATTATTTTTCTTCACTTTTTTTTTTTTTAGAATTTATCTGCTCGCTATTTAAGTCTGTATAACCATAGTTTGTCTGGAAAATGTTCTTTTAAGTAAAAGTGTTATCCCAGGATCAAAGGAACTAGTTTAGCTTGCAACTCAATTGTGTATAAGTGCCTTTTCTTGAGAGAATCATCTAACTTCAATAAGCAGTAGAAGTGCTTTATACACACTTCAAAATTAGTCATACAGCGTATTATAAGGATGTATAGCCAAGTGTGTAGTGGAAAAGACTGCATTGACAATAGTACAGTTTTCTGCCATTCTTTGATTTATCTTAGGTACCAGCAGTTTTACCCACATTGCTTTTGCATCATCATTACAAATGTCATAAGAGTTAAATTGAAAGGTCAATGACATCTGTATTATTATTATGAAAATAGTTTTGACTATAGACCCTCTGAAAGTATCTCAAGGACATGTTAGGTGTCCAAAAATCACACTTTGAAAACTACTACCTGGGGCTCCTGGGTGGCTCACTTGGTTAAGCGTCTGCCTTCGGCTCAGGTCATGATCTTGGGGTCCTGGGATAGATCCCTGCATAGGGCTCCCTGATCAGTGGGGGGGTCTGCTACTCTCTCTCCTTCTGCCTCTCGCCCTGCTCATTCTCTCTCTTGTGCACTCTCTGTCGCTCAAATAAATAAAATCTTAAAAAAAAAACAAAAATTACTACCTTAAAAGTAGAAGGATGAGTGTAGAATCTCCTGAAATGAATCAGTATTTCCCTTTTATATTTCCCATTTAGTCATAATAAATCCACTATAGGAGGACTTTAGAGGGTTTTTAAAAAATTTTTTTTAAAGAATGCTACCTAACCCCTTTTGCCAAGACATTACAATTCTAACGATCCTCACTTTCAGAGAGCTACTTTCATTCATGACCAAAATCTTTCCTACTGAAGATTAGAATCACTGTGTGAGTACATACTCTTACCCTGCCTTTTTATAATTCTTCTCTGTAAATACTGCTCTTAAGTTGCTCCTCAGTCTTCTGTTTTTTTTGGT
>NC_138371.1:84049699-84124613 GCF_054177405.1 Leptonychotes weddellii | reverse complement strand
CCCTCCAGCATTATCAATGGCACACACTTTCCCCAGGCTCCCAAGATAGAGACCACACAGTCAACTGAACTTGACCAGGATGCATGGGAATGCCAGATATTTCAGAAGACATATTCCTTTGTTTACTCCCGTAAGCTTTGTGTTAGTTCAAACTCTGGATCATAACACAGACACCTCAGGTGTCAGTCAAGATTTAAAAATTGCTGATTGTGCTTTCTTGCTCCATCTTTTCATCTGCTCTAATTAATGAACCTGTTTATTAGTATCTTAAGGCATAGTTATAAGGGCCTAGGCATTGGAGTCTAGTAAGCATGTCTTAAAATTGTAGTCACTTATTATTTGACCTTTGGCAAGATTAAACTCTCAGAATCCCAACATCCTGATCATAAATGGTAGTGATAATATCTACATTACTGAATTAGCATATGGAAAAGTAATACACAGAAACCATCTACCACAGTTTATGACTATATTAATCCTCAAAAAATGATAGCTGTCTTTGCTAATGTTAACAGATCATTCTAAGGGCTATATACCATTTCTACTCACTTTTCTCAGTTCTTTGTCCAAGTGTAAGTTGCTCTAGGACTGGGTATTCTTTTTCAGAGACTCTAAAAGGGAAATAAACTTTTCAGAAGGGCAAGTGCCCTCAGTGGGCTTGAGTGATGTCATTTACTCTCCATGTATATTTCTAACAGTTCATATGTATTTAGATATACGATCAATATTAAGGTCTTCAAACTTACTACTTTCAAAGTACTTTTGGAATGCTCTTTAATGTTTGGGGTAAGAATGCAGTAATAGATTACCATTAGTGATTCTACAAAGAATTTGCTCAGGATATTCTTTCATAGCGATTTAAAATCATAACTGTTATCTCAATATTTACAAAAAGTCTGTGACCATGTTATTTTAGAGTCTCTGGAAACCCATTTCGATTTACGGATATTATGCTAATTTAAAATACCAACACAAGATGTTTATCATAGTACCCATGTAGGTCTCATCAAATTCTGCAATTCAATAAAAATCCAGCTATGAGTATTAGATTATTCAATTTACATGTAGAGTGTTCTACATACTGAGCAATAACTCTGAAGTTCTAGCTTTATTGAGGAAAGATGAGAATTTTCACTTGTGACTAAACTAAATTGCATATTTCAAGAACTTTCCAATTAATTATAATTCATATAGAGATTTCATTAGTGTTCAGAAGAGGCTAAATTTAAGTGCATTAATAAATTAACAAGATTAAAATTTTAACCATGTGAAGGACTATGGGAAGTGTCTAGAGTTTTAAGAAGACAGCTTAGGGGGCACCTGGGTGGCTCAGTCATTGGGCGTCTGCCTTCGGCTCAGGTCATGATCCCAGGGTCCTGGGATCGAGCCCCGCATCTGGCTCCCTGCTCCGAGGGAAGCCTGCTTCTCCCTCTCCACTCCCCCTGCTTGTGTTCCCTCTCTCTCTGTGTCTCTCTGTCAGATAAGTAAATAAAATCTTTAAAAAAAAAAAAAAAAAGACAGCTTAGTAAAACTTTGAAAATTAAGTCAGCATTCTGAAAACAAGAATTTCTCTAAGTATGCAACTCTTAATTCTCTCTCAAAACACTGAGACTGTCTGAATGCCATGACTTTTGCACTCATATGGAACAGTCTGTTTTTGATGTTTTAGTTTTGTAGCTATGAGTTTTAAGGGTTTTCTTTTTTTTTTTTACTGGCATTAGATAGTTATTAAGTAGATATTTTCCAGATTGAATTAATATGGATAATAAAGTCTATAATCTTACTTTTAGAAAGATGTCATCTAATTTTAAATTAAATAATAATCCTAGAGGGGCGCCTGGGTGGCTCAGTCGTTAAGCGTCTGCCTTCGGCTCAGATCATGATCCCAGGGTCCTGGGATCGAGCCCCGCATTGGGCTCCCTGCTCCGCGGGAGGCCTGCTTTTCCCCCTCCCATTCCCCCTGCTTGTGTTCCCTCTCTCGCCGTGTCTCTCTGTGTCAAATAAATAAAAATCTTTTAAAAAATAATAATAATCCTAGAAATTCGAGTCAGCAAGCTTCTTCTGTAAAGGACCAGATAGTAAGTATTTTAGGCTTTGCAGGCCACATGATCTGTCAGGACTACTTGGCTCTGTTGTATGGCAAAGTTAGCCATAAACAATAAATAAAGAACATGTCTGGGTTTCACAAAAAACTTTCTATACACAAACAGGCAGTAGACTGGATTTGGTTTATGGGTTGTCCTTCACCAATCCTCAACCCTATAAAAAGCTTCACAGAATATCTGGAGTTAGAGAAGATAGTAAAAATCAGATCACACAAATAAAATAGCAGATCCCATTAGCCTTTCACACATCCAAGGGCTCTCAGGAACAGTGCCCGTAAAAGTGAAGAGTGCATTTCTTTCGGGCTCGTGGAAATAGCATTCTGTGAAAGCTTAGCCATAAGGTTCATTTTTGCATACAAAACTGTTGACTGCTTTACTTATTAGTATAGGCCAGCTTTTCAACCATATCTTACATGTTCACCAAGAAGTCACTTAGCATTCTAAGGTAGAAGTAATTGTATAAATTCTCATGTTTAAATAATTCTCAGAAATACAGAATTAAACTGTTTTTTTATTTACAAAATTTTTACTATATACTAATATATAATGTAAATCTCCAGATGATACGGTGGAGATATTTCCCAAACTTATTTAATCATGGAAGCCCCACTCAAAAATCACAGGAGATATATGCAGCCGAGTTTGAGAAATGCTAGTCCTGGGCTTCAAGCCGCCTACCAGCCTTCTTAATTATAACTTGCCATCTGGAAATAGCTTTCCTGGCTGAAGGGCTCAATAGGCTCCTAAGGATAATTATTCCTTTCCTCAGCCTCCATTGAGGGCTTTCTCTTCTCAGCACCACCCTTTCCACCTTGATTGCGTCCTGACTTCTCACCTTGTTCCAGAACAGGGAGAACTGACAAGAATCGGGGAAGGGTGGTGGATCCTTATGCCCGCTACAGCCTAGGTTCTCTGAAGTATAGATCACTTGTCACTCAGACTCCTGGAACATAAGAACATTGCACAGTACTCTGGTTGTAGCAAACAGCTTGAGGAGACAGAAAGAGTGACAAGTTATTAAGTGACAGAAGTCATGGGTAAAAGCTATGAGAGTATGTTTTGTCTCATCTAGGAGTGAGAAGTGTCCTCAACAGGATGCCTCGGGATCTATAGCTCCTCACTTGTGTTGGCCCTCTGCTGCACCAAACCATTATTGATTTTGATGTTCTGGTGGCTCTCCAGCTCAAGGAAATAATAATGAGTTCAAACTGCTGAGCAGAATGCTTTACCTGTGTTATCTCTTTAGTTCTTGGATTGATCCTGTGAGGAAAGTGCTACTCCTTTGCCTTTTTTTAAAGCTGAAGAAAGTGATCTTCAGGGAGTTTTAAGTCATTGCCCTAGTTGCACAGCTAGCAACTCATAGATCTAGGACTAAAACCCAAGGAAGCCTGTCTCCAGAGTCCGAATTAATGCCTGTCTCTACTGACTTGGTGTGTGAGGGAGCAGAAGCCCCTAATTCCAGCTGAAAGCTTTAATGACCATTGAATATGCTGGGCACTGTTCCAGGAGCAATACACTCAGAAGTAAATATGATCTAACCCTTCCCCTGAAGCCACTTACAGTACCCGCTTCTTTGAATTCTAGTTATTGTGTATTTATGTGTTTTATACTTGGATTTCCAGGAACACTGAGTAGGGAACAATTAATTCTAGGTAATGAAGTTAGGGTTTTGTAAAGGAAGTTACATCTGACCGGAGCCTGTAAGATGATGTTAACAAATAGGAAATGGAAAAAAATCCTCCTGAGCACAGGAAAACACAAAGGTCCTCAGCCATTGGTGAGGGCCAGGAACAGTAAGTTGTCAGGTACAACCGGTTATAGCCTCAGGGATCATTTCACAGAATTTATAAGACAAGTTGATGGATTGGAACTCGAGGCAGAGAGGGTTCAGGAAGAATCCTCTTTCAAGCTGGATGGCTAGTAAGATGCTCACACCATTAATGGACAGAGAAAACCTTGAGGGCTGGACATGATGTGATTAGTGCCAGACATGCTTAGTTTGAGGTTCCTTAAAGTAGTTAGATGTAGCTTTCCGATTAATTGTTTGATATTTAGATCTGAAGCATAGCAAAACACTCAGTATAGGACAAAATGGGATAGAATGAAGAAAAAAATATTTCAGCTGTTACTAACTTTATAATAAAATCAGAAGTAACTTACTAAAATTATGAAATAAGCACCAACTAGATAAGTTATTCTCACATATCATGTAAATGCATACATAATATATATGTATATGTGCCAATATACATATGATATATATGCTATTTATACATAATAAAAGATGCATATGTTTGATACATGTATGCATATATACATCTATCTTCTCTATATGTATCTTCTATATACATATATGTGTGTAAATATATATATATATTTCTTCTATGAGAAAAGGTACTTTGAGTTTCAAAACATTGGTATAGGAGATTTAGGGGTATGACTTTAAGATTGGACCTTCTTAATTTTATCTACTGCTTACAACATAAGATACACATTTTCACTGATGATGAAATTGGAAAAAGAGGTGCCAGATATTACTCATTTATGGGGAGAAATGATAGCCACACTAGGTATCTGTGATAAAGTCTCAGAGCTGTTAACGAAGTGTCTCTTTCTCTATGGGACTGAGACTTCACAGTTTGTCCTTTCATTCTCTTTTTCTCCATTTCACATATGTACATGTACACAGAGTATATTCTTCAGAATCACAAATTGTCTGAGGTGAAAAAAGTAAGACATGTCCCATCAGTTTTTGGAGAAGGGGGCATTCACTTGTGCCTTGCTTAAGAGGAGAGTTGCAAATCATCAGGACTGAATGGACAGAGATTGAATTTGAAATTGCTAGATGCTAACCAGGAAAGAACTTTGTCCATCACAAAGTTCCACCTTTCCTGCAGCTGAGCCACAGATATGTAACATGATTTTCCAAGCATGATGGGTAAATCCAGGACTAGAATGGAGTTTCCAGCATTCCCAAAGCAGCATTCCTGACTGCCCTCAGCTCTCTGATATTAAGGATAAAACTGAAATTCTATTCATGTTAACCTAGTTTCCTATACTTACTAATACTTGATTAAGGGAGGCACTTTACTTTTTTTTTTTTTTTTTTTTTTTTTGGTGGCTTATAATGCTAACAAATGGAGAAGACTGATCTGGTCTCATATTTCTCCTCTTACTGAGAAAATATTAATCCACCCAGTCCCATAACCAATAAAAAAAAATTAGGTTTTGTTTCGTTGGTGTTTAAAAATTTTATTCTTAGGGACCATAAGTTCTGTTTTTGTTTTAAGAATTGCATTTGTTGAATTAAAATCAAATGTATATTTTAAAATTCTAAACATGGCTTTTAAAATCACTGTCGAGTTACTCTTTAGATGATATGAATGGTTAAAAATAGGAAATCCTGACACAGTGCCTGTAGTTAAAAATACGATGTTGTAAACTTAAAGAAATTTTCAGTGTATAGATCTCAAGGGTTCTTACGACAACAAAAAAGGGACAGAAAGAAAATTTTGAGGATAATATTTGTTACCTTGATTGTGGTGATATTATCAGGGGTTGATATGTACATGTCAAGCTCATAACATGTATATGTCAAACTTACCAAATTGTATATATCAAATGTGCTGCTATATCAATTATATCTAAATAAGATTGGAGGGTGGGGGGAAGGAAATCCCAAATTGGAACTCAGCATTATTCCTGATGTGTACACGTACACACATACACCCTATATACATCCTCAGTATGGAATGTTTTTATGTTTTGCTGGCTGAAATCACCAACCATATCTCAACCATCCCTCCATTTCAAGAGAAAACCTCTTCTTCCTCTCTCGTCTCCTTCCTGCATCGCTACACGCACACTACTTGATGTATACCACATGACTGCGAAGTGCACAGAACGTTTTTGTTCTGCATGGAATCACGTGCAGAAAACACTTGAGCGACTCAAGAACAACGGATAGTCGTTAGAAAAATCCATCAGAGAAATCAATGGTAATTTGAGTTTCCCCAAGGAGAAAATGCAAATAGATTGGACAGAACATAAGATCAAAGTACTCACCAAGCTAGCATGGATGATGATGTTATAAACAGTGGTAAAGTGAATACAACTAAAACGTGTATTTCTGGCCATTAGCATTTGCCTACTAACATTCAAAAGGTATCCATTGAGTACCAGCCAAGTTCGACCTCCTGTGGATCATTGGCAGTCAGGACAGAGACTTTTTAGAACTTTCTGCTAGATGTTACAGAATTCAGAGTGTAAATTTTAATTATGTTGTTTTTATTGATAACAATTCCGTTTAAAGACACAAAACTGTATTTTTGTAAATCCATTCCAAATGAAGTTAGAAAGTAAGATAAAGATTTTAATAGGTGCCGGAGTTGTTGTGTTTTGTTTTTTATCCCTCAGAAGATCCTTAGAGAAGCATTGTTTTGAGAAAGTGATAAATATGCTAATCTTTTCCATGAAAGATTATCCATCTGGGGTCTGAGATCTCCAGGGGATAATGGACATAGTCTAGACACCCCAGAAGTTGTTTAAAAGAACTGTCCATGCATGTATTTATGATGGTTTTATTACAGAGATAATTCTTATAAAAAAATGAATTTAAGTATATTCTGGATTCCAGACAAATGGTTGATATACTAATATAGGATGTAATTGAACCTTTATTTACATTTGTCTTTCTGGTCACACTAATAACAAGTAATTACCTCAAAGGTTTATTTTAAATCTAAATTTGAGATCCACAGACCAGTGACCGTTAATTATTCTGTTGATCCCAGTTTTTGTTTTATTTTTATTGTGGTAAGAACACTTAACATGAGACCTACCTTCTTAGGAAAATTTTATTTGTACGATATAGTGCTGTCAACTAAAAGCACAATGTTGTACAGAGGATCTCTAGAATGTACTCATCTTGAATAACTGAAATTTTATGCCTATTCAAAAGCAATGGTTTACTTCCCTCTCTTCGCACCCTCTGGCAACCACCATCCTCCTTTTTGCTCTCATGAATTTTACTCTTCTTGATATCTCATACAATTGGAATCGTGCAGCATTATTTTCAATGACTGGACTATCTCACTTAAGCTAGTGTCCTCAAGGTTCATCCTTTTTTAAGGCTGAGTAATATCCCAGTTTATGTACCACATTTTCTTGATCCATTCTTCTGTCGGGGGACACTTAGGTTGTTTCCACATCTTGGTTATTGTGAACAATCCTGCAGTGACCATAGGAATGGAGTTTTGTGTGTCCCTGTATTTTTAAGCTAAAGATAGATTGTCGCAGATAATTACAAGGATGTATTCTCCAGCAGGTAGGCCATTGTCTAGTTGAGTACTTAGTATGTGCATAGTAATACTGTAATTACTAGTAAAGCTAGGACCTTTTAAAACAAAGAGATAGCTTTTTACTGGATCCTTGAAGGAAGGAAACACACACATAAAATAGTGATCTTTTTTTTCCCCCCTCTCAACTGGATTTAAAGTGAAAAGAGAAGGAAGGGTGAAAAAGGAGAAAACACATTGATCTTTTCTTCTGAATTAACTACTGGAAAAGACTATCAGGAATTATAGGGGTGACCAACTTTTTTGATAGGACTATTACTATTGACTGTATCCATTAGTCCAGATGTATGTAACAGCTAGGAGCCTGGAGGAAATAATATAAAGTCGACAGCTGCTCAGCTCTATTTACATGTTGCTAAGGAATGTGTTTAACGACTGCCTTTTACTCTCCTATTCTCAATATATTTTTACTAGATAGACTATTTTACTATCATGTAGATACAAGTTTGGATGCAGGCTTGGCCAAAAGACTTAGCGGTTGACAAGCCTCTTCACTCTCAGGCTGCTGGAAGTGTTGTTGGCCACAACTTTGAGCCAAGACCTGTTTCATGCTTTACTGTTGGAAATAATATTCCAGTTCATTTTTTAGAGATTTTGCCTTCCTTACTTTCAGTGTCAGTTGAAAGAAAGGTAAACCATTTAAGAGTTACATGTAGAAGAAAAATTCTTTGAAGGAAATGAATTGAGTTGTTTCTAGAAAATTAGTGTACAGCTCCATTAATTTCCAGTATCCTACATGCCATGATTATTACCTGATTTTATTAAGCAATCTGTGTGGTGTTTCATCTTTGCAAAATCTAAAGTGTTTTCTTTCCTTCTCTCTCTCTTTTTTTTTTTCTTTGAGAGTACTGCTTCTAATCTGGTCTTGGTTTTAGCTAATCTCTTTGCATTTCAATTAGGAAGATAAGAGCAATTTCTTGATTAGCTCTATCTTCAACTATATCTATCCTTTACAATTTTATATTTAACCCTGAATTCTTTTTCTGCTACTTGAGGATACAAGTACATACCTGGTACTTTAATGGTAGGAAAATGAGACTCTATATGCCAACGTTCAGAACAGATTCCAACCTCAGTTAAGTAGGGCCAGCTAACAGCAAAATGATGAATTTAATTTTTGAAACTTCCTTTTCTTTCCATCTTATACCTATTTTCCAGGGTTCAGTGTTCCCACCCGCCAAATATTCATTGTATCCATGTGCTTACTAGGACCCTTTGACAATGTCTCTGTCATTTTAAGTACCATTGACTCCCATTTTGGCATCAAATACACTAACTCTAGGGAAGAAATCACCTGAATTGAAACGAGTTACACTAAGGTTTAAGTAAGTGGCTGATAGGCATAGTATTGTCATCTGCCCAGGGTAATTTGCCTTGCAAAAGAAAAATTCTTAATTCAAGATAAGTAGAGAGGAAGTAGATGGAAAAAGGAGGTTAATGGAAAAAGCTTGAGATTTGGTATCAAGAACACTTGAATGGTCATTCTGGCCCCATTTATTCCTCAGTTTCCTCTTGTAAAAAGGTTTAATAGTGGCTAGCTTTCAGAAACCTTGCAGTGATGCAATTAGATGATGTACTTAAAGCACCAAGCATAGTGTCCAACATAAATTAGCAGCTAATAAATAGCACAAGAAATCAGCATTTAGAAATGGTATCATTTTAAGCACTCCGGCAATACACTAAAGAAAATATTTTTTGGACAGCAGTTCTTCGTTGTTTTCCTATTTTATCTATAGTATTCCTCAAATCTGCCTTGTTTTTCTGGAAAAAGATTTATAGGAAGTTAGGAGTCAAATTTACGGAGGCCTTTCCTTTATAGTTTTAACAATTGCTCTAACAGCTTGCAGAATGGGTCTTATTATTTTGACCACAAAGATGCAGGTTAAATGTCAGCAAGAGATTAACTTTATTACATGTAATCAAAGGACATTTTGAAGTAATAAACCATGATGCAGCTATGCCTGTCCACTGTTGTCCTAGGAACTGCTGCCTCCTATCCCCCCCCCACTGTCACCACTTCACACACTTGAACAGTATGATAAATGAGGGCTCTTGTGGTTCACAACTTCCTCCATGAGGAAAATCCATTATCATCTGCAAATAAAAGAATGGCTGATGGTAAAGGTCAGCTCATGTGTCCAATTTTACCTTTGGTTTGTGGATCGGAGAGAAACAAAGCCACACAGATGGGAGGCAAGGTGCTGACAACCTTTAAAATCTGAAATTTTTTAAAAAGGCAGAGAATAGTAACATACTGGAAATGTGTTATCCCCTGCTCCTATTTCTCTCTCTCTTTTTTTTTTTTTTTATCGATCAGCATGTAATTTAAGAAGAGTAATACCAACACTCAGGGAAATCTACCTACCATTGAGCATTATACCCTTTACATCATTTGGAAAATGATGATGTTAAAATTTACAGCTTAAATTTTCACATTTCTTAGTACCTTACCCTTTTTTATATGTAATCATCTGCTTAGTAATTAAATTTGATGCATGGAGTTTTTGAATAAAAAATTTTACTAGTAAATAAATTGAACAATAGCGTATCATTTCCCCATGAGAAATCAATCTTCCTGACTCTTGATTAACTAAACTGCATGGAGAGAAGGCATTCATTATTAAAATTTAAAGCTGTGGTTAACAAAGTTACTAATTTAATCTTTGCTGTTGAAACAAATTATTAGTCTATTTCATAGCCTTATTAAATAGAGCATGTTATGATGAATGTAAGGAATGGAATATTCTCTGATGATTAGATCCCTTATATTTTCTAAGTATTATTTTGTACCTGAGAACACAATAAAGATTCATAAAATAGAGGCAAGTAGATCAGATGAACTATAAATATTCCTTAGAATTTACACTTTTGAAAAATAAATTTGTACTTTTTGCCAGTTTTCCTCACCTCTCTCTCTCTCTGGGTGTGAAGTACAGAAAAACATGAGAATAGTATTTAGATGAGATCCTGTACATTATGGTTTCCTTCTATACCCTATTCAGAAATGAACCTGTGATCATGTGGTATATGAACAGGGAATATAATCTGTCTTCTTTTCCTGCCTTTTTTAAGCATTTAGTTTAGCAGGTAATACAAAATGGTAATCTCCTTTTCCTTAGGAAGCATTTATTCAATGTCACTCGTCCATCCCTACCCACTCCCCCATTACATACCTACTTTTAACTTCTTAAAGTATATTTTGCTTCTATAAAATTTTTGTAGCTACTATTTATTATATCAAGAAAGGTTTATCCTCCTTAGCTTTGTAACCATGGTTTTTACAATACCTCTACAGACACCCTAATCATCTAGGATTTTATTCGAACCTCCCTTCTTGACAACAAACAATGTACCCTTTGTTTAATCCCTACCCTGCCTACCCAACCCACTTCTCTGTTCTCTGCCTTTGTAACCCCCATGCATATTTTAACATCCATGCTTTATGTCCTCTCTTCCAAGAATGCTGGCCTGATCACCATCACCATCCCAGACCACAATGAGTGCTGCTTCGCATTTTGAAGGACTACTGGGGTGCCTTCTATCACCCATCACTTGCCATATTGTAATTATTGGTGGTTTCTCCATATAGGGTAGATAGACTCCTTAGCACAGCACTAAGTACTGTATATTTAAAATGTTTATTCGGCCAATTTGTAATCTTTTCTATTTAGTAGCATGTGGGGAAAATGCATAAAAACTTAAAAGAATATCTCATTTCAGATTAAATAATACCCAAGAAGAAATGGCAGGTATAATACTTAACGATAGCCAGGCAATAAGACAGTAAACTCGTTAGCCTTGACTTCTTTTTTTTCTTTCAAAGTTTCTGCCTTCTGATCCCTGGCTTTTATAGCTACTCTACCCAGTTGAACCCTTCTTCCTTGATGGTGTTGTCGAGAAGTCAGGTCTTACCTTCCTTCACCCATAATAATTCCAAAATCCAGGGAGGTTTACGCTGGGATTAACTCCCTCATCATCCCCAGTGCTATTTTGGGAGTAACCTTAGAATAAGTAAGTTAGTCATTTAGAAGGTCCAAGCCTCAGCTCTCATTAGCATCCCAGTGATGAGTTCAGGGACCTACCAAGGGGTCCCAAGAGTCCAACTGCCTACCAACCTCTCCAGTGCCCTTTTACTTCATGCCTTTCTGAGCAGTGAGTAGTTATGTAACTGAAAGAGACTATACCCATGGTTCTTAACAGAACAGTTTTTTAAGATATCTTTGATATTTATACTTAGACAAGATATATACCTCTCAACTTTTAAATGATGCATTCTGTCCAAACAAAATTAAAGTTCTGTCTCCTTGCAAGCCTACCACATTCATTTGCAAATTTTGTTTTCACTTTATTTTCTACATTTAAAAAATCAAAAACAATAGCTATCTTTCTAGAGAATCACATTTTATTATTTTATTTTATTTTTTAAGATTTTATTTATTTATTTGACAGAGAGATAGCAAGAGAGGGAACATAAGCAGGGGGAGAAGCAGGCCTCCCGCGGAGCAGGGAGCCGGATGTGGGGCTGATCCTAGGACCCTGGGCATGACCTGAGCCAAAGGCAGCTGCTTAACGACTGAGCCACTTAGGCGCCCGGGGAATCACATTTTAATGTAGACTTAGTTATTTACATTTTACTTTTTTTATTCTTATTTTTTTAAAACATTATGAGTCACAAAAATTTAAGCAAGAAAAATTTGAAATTGGTGAGTTGTGGTTTGAACCATCCTTTGAAATTCTGGAAGTAGAGATGTATTGAAGAAAACTAAAATGTTAAAGCTACCAAGACTTTTACGCTCAGTTAATGAGCCTTCTCATCTTGCAAGTGATATATTCCAGACCAACACTCACAGATGACTTTCCTAAAGTCTCCTTCTATAGCCAAAGAGAAAGTGATTCGGACCAGCACCAGGTTTCCCGACAACCAAATCAATGCACTTTCCACTCCAGCTAATGCAGGTCTGTGTCCTCTGACATTTTAAAGTTAAACATAGGGGCAACTAGGTGACTCAGTCCGTTGAGCCTCTGCCTTTGGCTCAGGTCATGATCCCCTGGTCCTGGGATCAAGCCCCTCATAGGGCTCCCTGCTCAGCAGGGGAGTCTGCTTCTCCCTTTCCTTCTGCCCTCCCCTTGTGCTCTCTCTCACCTACTCTCTCTCTTTCTCTTAAATAAATAAATAAGATCTTTAAAATAAATAAGTTAAACTTAAATCTGGATATATTAATCCATAATCCCTGTCAAAATTTTGTTTCTCCTCACATACAGGCCCATTTCATACCGCTTAGAGTCCTCTTTGTTTCGTAACAGTTTTCCTTACACTCCTAAATGTATGGCCAGCTTTTATTATATGCTGATTTCTCTTATGTGGCCAGCTCTTTTAAGTTATTACCTGTTATAATTACCATTACATTCTTTTCTCCTTCAATTTGACTTCTAAAAAACCGTGGACAATATTTGAGCTCTTTGGGTAGTATAGATCTCTGATCCACTTAATTATACGATAAACTCTTATAATCGGAAGAGTTCTAAAGTGATCATGATGTGTGGATACTCTGTAAGTAGGGACAGTTTAAAAAATGGATTTATTTTCTATCCATCGAGTTGTGACTTTAATTTTTTTCATAAAGATAATTTTTAATTCAGCCACAACTTTTGAGTGCCTACAATGCACCCGGACTTAGGGATTTAGAAATTAATACATTCAGAGGTTACCCCTGGAAGGTTCCAATCACCTAGTCCATGTATTCTTCTGGGGTCAGTGAACCACGTGAAAATGTAGGAAAAATTCTATGATTGTTGGTGTTTTGTTTTGTTTTTTTTTCTGCAGAGAGCAGTCATAGAATTCATTAGGTTTTTCAAGGATTTATAATCCAAAAAAATGGTTAAGAAACACTCATTCAAGCTAACCCTTGCCCAGACTCTAATGAAGTAAATCCAAACTTCAAGAAATATAGTTTCCTTTGTTGGGCTTCTTACAGGCACAACTCTACATACACACACACTAGCTCTTACTTTAAGCCTCTTTCAGCTTGTTAGAGAAGATGAAGTTCTGATTACTAACCCTGATGGTACAGCAACTTTTAATAGAATTACTTTTTCTTTCAACTACTTCCTGGCAAACAAATCTTAGATCCTAAAAACATTTAATGTGGACCTAATTTTTTCAAGTTGGTAGTAAATAGTATACATCTCCCCTGAACTCAGTATTGTTAAACATGGTTTTTTTTAGCCCTGTTTTGAGGTTAAATTCCTTTCCAAATGTAGCAGTTGCATACAACCTTTCTTTGATTGAATATAGCAAAAAAAAAAAAAAAATTCTTGAAGAATTTCCTCTGGCATATGGAGAAAAATTAACTCCTTTTTAAAAATCCCTAATAGCAGTGTAACTTAATTCCTACTGCCAATTACAGCTAACCAAAGTTACCCTCATGAAACAAAAGCATTGTTAAATACCAGGAAGGTTTCATGACTCCATCATTGGCTCTCATTTTTAAAGTCACACAAGTGCAACGTTTAGAGAGTAAACTAATACTGGTTTTCGTGGAGAGCTGGTTTCCTTCTAGGCCTCAAAAATCTCAAATTGAATATTTTTCACCAAGGTGAAACAAAATGTAGCCTTCATGTGGAGAACTTAGATTCAATGGTAATTTACTTCCCTTGCAGTCCTGAATGCTAGGCACCATAATAGGACTCATCATACCATAGAATGCCAGCTTCACTACCATTGCAATTTGAATTTTCTAAGGCATAAAGAACTTAGCCATATATAAAATGGTAGTATAATAACTAATAGTTCTTGTGATTGATTAAGTATTTTCAGATAAATATGAAATGGAATTAATCTGGAGATTTTACTATCTTCTCTTTGACTTCGTTGAGGATATATTTTTCGAGCCCCCCCCCCATTCCATATGTATCAAGGTATTATGTTAGGCACAGGGAATAAAAAGGTGAATTAATATTACTGAGTTCAGTATGTCATGTCTTTGTAAAGGGACAATGAAGTCTTTTTTCACATGCAGAGTTTATTATCATGATTTAGACAATTTGAATTGATTTCATGGCTAAGTGGCCTAGAGACTTTGAGCATGCTGATTAGGCCTCAGTCTCCCATCCTTAAATGAAAACCTCACACCAGGTGGTCCTATATATCTTCTCAGGTTGAATAATCTAAAAAAAGATGCCCCACCAATCCCAAACTAAGGTTCAGGGTTTACAAGTTTACTTGCCAGTGCTTCTTTCTTGGATCTATTTGATGGGGATATTTTATTGCTGAAGAGAGAAGTGAAAGGTAGGGGGGGGTAGGCTTTTATTTGTTGGCTATTTTGTAGTCTTCTATAAAGATCATTTAGTCAGAGTTAAAGAGGAGAAAGAGGAAAGGGTAGGAATTGGCCACTTGGACTAGTTGTGGAGAGAGGGGTGAGCATAGTATCCTGAAGAAATGATTATGGCAGCCTTTGTGAAACTCTAGGAGAAAGCAAAAGAATCTCAGGATCTAAGAGTACGCTGCACCCTGATGGGGTAAGGGATATACTCCCAATTTCTCCCAAGAATCCTATGATGTTCTGACATCTAGAGACTCAGGACAGATTTCACACTTGAGATGGATATAGGCATTGTCACCATGACCTCTAGCAGGGACAGTACTGAGCTTGTGCAGGTGGTTTCACGGGTATAGAATATGGACAAGAGAGTTCTGGAGCTCCTTATGTAAGATTGTGATTAAGACCCTGGCTCACCGAGATGCCCTTCAACAGATGATAAAGAAGATATGGTACATATCTACAATGGAATATTACTCAGCCATCAGAAAGGATGAATACCCACCTTTCTCATTGACATGGATGGAACTGGAGGGAATTATGCTAAGTCAAATAAGTCAAGCAGAGAAAGATAATTAGCATATGGTTTCACTTATATGTGGAACATAAGGAATAGCATGGAAGACCATAGGGGAAGGGAGGGAAAACTGAAGGTTGGGGTGGGGAATCAGAGGGAGACAATCCATGAGAGACTATGGACTCCAGGAAACAAACTGAGGATTTCAGAGGGGAGGGGGGTGGGGGACAGGATAGCCAGGTGATGGGTATTGAGGGCACGTGTAGTGATGAGCACTGGGTGTTATATGCAACTAATGAATCGGTGAAGACTACATCAAAAACTAATGATGTACTATACGCTGGCTAACTGAACATAAAAAAAAAAAAAAAAAACCCTGGCTCACAAACATCTGTGGACACTTGTTCCAGACTAATAGAAAACTTGGAGTAGTCTGGGAACCTCTTTTAGGAGACACACAAATGAGAGGTCTGATGATAAGACAAGACTAAAAGAATCTCAATGATCAGTGTAATACGATTTATTATATGCATGGAATATAATGAGGTCCACAGAACATTTGCTGCTTTCTATCTATCCCAATCTTTTTTTTTTTTTTTAAGATTTGATTTATTTGATAGAAAGACACAGTGAAAGAGGGAACACAAGCAGGGGGAGTGGGAGAGGGAGAAGCAGGCTTCCTGCGGAGCAAGGAGCCCGATGCGGGGCTTGATCCCAGGACCCTGGGATCATGACCTGAGCCGAAGGCAGATGCTTAATGACTGAGCCACCCAGGCGCCCCAGTTCTATTCCAATCTAATCTAAGACCAATTCTTCTTTTAGTCTCAATTGTTCATTGTAAACATAAGCTAATATAGAGATTGCAGGGACTTGTCCAACCTGCATTATTTTGAGAAATCTTAAATATATCTCAGCACTTGCAGAAAAAAAGGATACTGATATTTTCAGCTTGGTTGAAATAAACACATTCTAATTGATGTTTGCATAAGTAACAACAAAGTAATTTCCTCATTCCAACATTTCATTATCTTCTTGTAACTCATTCCTCCAAATTTATAGTCACTCCCAAATTTGCAGTGGAGGAGCCCTCTCATTTTCTGCTTATGCTCTTTCAACGTTTTATGTCAAAGAATACTGATCTATGAACTAGGAAGGGTTTTCATATGATTCCCATGTTATTTACATCTGATAAGTATTGAATAGCTTACATTCTCACCATTACCCATCAATAGGTAATAATGTTCTCCAAGGGCTCCATGAGCTATCCACAATATCGAAAATCCTTCAAGTGGCTTCATGAACAGAGTATATCAACAATGGGGGATATGAAGTGGAGCAGGAGGGGACTGATTGAGAAATACCATGTAGGTATAACCATTCCCCACTCCTCTCCTCCCCCTCCCACTTGAAGACTACCAAATTCTTGGAGAAGGAACACATTGCGAGAGATCAGGCAATACAATATGAACAGCAATCAATGAGAAGGATATTGTAAATCCTGGGGTGGGGGGGAGATGAGGTTAAAATATTCTAAATCAAAAGGAATGCAGCTTATGAAGAAAAATAAGATAGTAAAAGAGTATAGTGGTGTCAATCCCTGATAATGTAGGGGGGAAATAACAAAAGCAGATGGATTTCAAGATACCCACTATGTAAGCATGGAGTTCAGACAAAAATCCTCAGTTCCAAGTGAAGACTCCTCTTGCCTTGAAAACCATCACTCATTAGTGAAATTGTGACCTAATTAAAGTACCCATTATGAAATCTCAGAAAAAAGAATTTGAATATTGAGTAACAAAACCTATCTGGGTGTATAAGAAGGATAATATGACAACCTAACATAAGCTAAGAATAAGTTTTGACTCTATGTTTAGATCTGCTATCAAAAATACAAATTAAAGCGATTATGTGAGTAATTCAGAGATGTGTCTTGTTGGCTCAATACCAAATGTATATAGATGTGCGTATGCAGGCTGATGGCCCAGTACTCCTTTTGGTTTGATAGGTGCCGGTTTGTTCTTTAGAGTTTCCAGGGCCTAGAGAGTTAACACAACAACAAAGCGAATGAGGCAAATTAGAAAAGCCTGTTTAAAGTCAGGCTCACTTAGGTTTCCTTTCCAGGTCTATCACCTACTACCAGTGCAACCCTGAGTATCACTTAGACTCCCTGAAGCTACTTCTTAAATCTGTAAAATAGGCATACTAATGTGTATTCATGGGGGCTTCCATTGAGGATTAAACAAAATGATATGTGCACACTATGGAAACATGTCTCTTTAATAAACATTGAAGGGTATTCATAGACTGAAAAGAGGAGCCAGAATATAACAGAAGAGGGGGAATGATCTCTCTTAAGGGAATATGGTGTGCCTCTTCTCACTAAGTGTCTACAATAACGTGAAAGCCCAGTCAGTATAGAATGCGGAATGAATTCACTCTTAATATCAGAATTATTTCAGTATTACCTCAAGGTGTTCTACATCCATCTTCTAAAAGAAAACAATAAATTTGGTAAAGGTATTTTATTAAAGAGGTGAAAATAGATCATTCCTAAAAAGTTTTTGATTGGATTTTATCCTGACATATAATGAAAATGAATCCATTCCTCCATCCTTTCATTTTACTTATATTAATTGATACCTCCTTAGATGGCTTCAGAGATGAGAAACTTGCCTTTAAGTAGAATAAAATTTAGCACACCCCCTTCCCACAAGACAAAAGAGTCATCGATGCATTACTAATATGACTGTACTTATAGGAATCACTCAAGGAATTTGCATTTAATTCAGTATTTCTTTAAGAAAATTGCCCATGATTTACTCCTCTAATTGTGGGTTAACAAGGAAATTAACATCTCTAAAGCCACAGAAGAGCAGAAGTAAGTTAAATTCAGGGCCTAAATGTGAGGGTAGTTACAGAAATCTAAGCGGGGCTTTCCCTCAAAGAAGAATGTTGAACTTTTCCTGAATGCAGCTGGGAAGTGCTTTTGCGACTGTGGTCTGGCTAATGAATTAATTTAAACAGGAAAGGATTAAATGGGAACTGATGATCAATGCACAAGCTAAAAGTGTTGATTTGTCGGCTCTCAGTGCTTATCCTAAGCCTAAATGCAAGAAACTCATAAACCAATAAATGATGCATGGTGAAACGTTTTAGCATAATCTGAAAATATGTTACATAATAAAACCCATGATGATGAAATCAGGTTATATGCATTAAGGCTAGGATCCTTGTGTTTATTATTCTTTCAACAGTAACATTCTTTCATCATAATGATTTTACACTTTAGCAGGTCTCTTAGTAAGTCAGATCAGGAGATCACTATACAACATAAATCCTTAAATATAGGTAGGCAGATACATATGTACATACATGTGTATATGTGTGTGTACCATGTCCGCATATATTATGAGAGACGAGGAAGAGAAGAAGCAACTCGGACATTTGAAAGGGAATGCGTTGATTCTGTTAATGAAACCATGAGGGCAAAATGAATACAATCTAGCTCCTTGCTAAACTCAACTCTTGGCCCTAAATAAATGCTTCCAAATCAACTACCTTACTTGTGGATTAAGACTAAAATGTGGGGGATGCCTGGGTGGCTCAGTCGGTTGAGCATCTGCCTTCGGCTCAGGTCATGATCCTGGGGTCCTGGGATCAAGTCCCGCATCGGGCTCTCTGCTCAGTGGGGAGTCTGCTTCTCCCTCTGCCTGCCTCTTCCCCTGCTTGTGCTCTAACAAATACATAAGATCTAAAAAAAAAAAAAAGACTAAAATGTAGTAGAGGCGCCTGGGTGGCTCAGTCGGTTAAGTGTCTGCCTTCAGCTCAGGTCATGATCCCGGGGTCCTGGGATCGAGTCCTGCATCGGGCTCCTTGCTCAGTAGGGGGCCTGCTTCCCCCTCTGCCTGCCGCTCCCCCTGCTTGTGCTCTCTCTCCCTCTCTCTGACAAATGAATAAATACATTTTTTTTAAAAAAAGACTAAAATGTGTAAAACTAGCTGACTCTGGGGAACTAAAATTTTCATCATTGCTGCAATAAATATTAGCTGGGTAAATTTAAATGAATTGGGATTTTTACACCTTGGAATAGTCCCCACTTTGATTAATCCAGTGCTGATACAACTTGTCCTCAAATTGCACTACTTAGAAGACCACTTCTAGTCAATCTCAACCTTCTATGATATCTCTGACTCTCTGGGTCATGGTTTGTGATGTTTATTTTCATGCTGATGAATTTATATTCTTAGGGTGCTACAGAAAATCATGCAAAGTGTGTATGTTCATAGACTATAATGTAATTGGAAAAAATCCTTGTCCTGTGTAATTTTTAGAGAACGACAGTCATTATTGTATATTACATATATAATAGCTTATACACAGTAAGAAAATTTCCAAAGAAGCAGGAGGGAAAAATGGATATTTTTAAGCAAAACTTTCATTCTATCATTGCTATTTGCAGAGTATCATGCATCCAAAGGGAACATATAATTTGCAAGCCTACCATTGTTACAACTCTGGGACACTTTTTTTTAACTCATCAAATCAACTTCATTGGGGTTTAATTCATATATAATAAAATGCATTCCTAAGTGTACTGTGCAGTTCAGTGAATTATGGCAAATGTATACACTTGTCTAAACTACCACTGTAGTTGAAGCAGTATTCCCCATCTTAAGCTTGTCACCATATGCAGTACTAATAAGCATGCTATGTGTTGGGGGACAGAGACATGTGACAGTGTTTTGAAAATTCTACATTTCTGTATATGAAGATACTGTAGTTATATAATCTCATGTTTATGCCTTTCTCAGGAGAAAAATATTAAGGAATGCAGCTGGAGAGCACTAAAAATAGCACTGGGCTTGATACAAAACAGACAAGCTTTCAACTTCCAGATTACTGCTTTCCTAATGCATAGTTTTCATTCAAGATACATAACCTCTGTGAACCCTGGTTCCCTCCCCTATTTATGGGGATAATACCCACTTAGAGTATAGAAAAGAGAAATCAGATCCTGTAGAGGATTCACCCAGTCAGTGATTGTCCCCTTTATGATATTGAACATACCTTATCTTCAAACTGTGTTTACTTTGAAGACCATTTCTGGTCAGTCTCAGTCCTGTGCAGGATCTCTAACTCCCTGGGTCATGGCTTGTAATGTTTCTTTTCAGGGTGATAAATTTATAACATTCTTAGAGTACTGCAGAAATACATGCAAAATATATATATTAATACATGGGATACACTGTAATCAAAAAGATGTTTTGTGTGTATTTTTTTAGATGATAATAGTCATTATTACATCTAATTTAAGGCCTACCTCTTCTTCCTCAACTCCTACTGTTCTGCTGAGATATCAGCTTCCAGGGTTGGTGTTGGATTATTTCCCTCCCATCTAATCCATGTAGGCTGACTATTTTTCTTTATGAACTTGCTCAAAATAACAGCAACAATTCCAACACCTGTCCTTTCAATAAGGAGACTTAGTACGATCTTTACTTAAAATAATTGTTGATACAATACAAATATGGTTGAGTCAAACAAAATTTGGATCCCCACCACAGATTTGGAAAAGCGCCTTTTTTTTTTGTCTTTTCTATGTACTCACCTGGGGTCCAACATTTGTCTGATAATAGTCTTGGATCGTAATTTCAGGAAGGGATATCTGAGACTGCCTCAGGCGAGGAAAGATAAATATCTATATCCATGAAATTGCAACTCAGGCAGTTTCTTTGTGTCAGTTTTGTAGGTCTGTAAATCTGCCACTTGAAATGGTATAGGTTTATTGGGGTCATGCCTATGGGAGAAAACACAATAGTATTGGTAGAGTCCTTGGACCCAGTGCAGGTCCGACTCTGAGTGAAGGAGAGAGGGAGGGAAGGTTGGTGTAAACATCTTAGAATTTAAGGGACATTGAGCAACGTCATCAGAGTCCTTGAGTCAAGTTTACCTGTGGGGGGAGTCCTCAGTTTCCCGAGAATGTGCCTGCATAATATTCTTGCTGTATTCAGTTACAGGCTAGGAGCAGCTGCTGGGAATCCTGGCCTCAGCACAAACACACTGAAGGATTTCAGAGTTCAGCAGTTTGTGGTACTGAGAGATTATGCTCATGACCACCAGAAGTGGTCCTTTTCAATAAGCCTACAGGCCATTTAGGGATTTTTGTTAAAATGCAGATTATGATTCAGTATGTCTTCCAGAGGACCTGAGATTCTGCAGCTCTGATGTGCTCCCAGGAGCTGCTTTTCCCCTGGTCCAAGCACCACACATTGGATTGCAGGGGTGGAGAGCGCACCCAATTATTGATCAATCTGTATTTGTGATTCCATTGCTCCTCCACTTGTAATCAAAGAAGCCCAGTTCTAAATGACTTGTGTCCCAGACCAACTCATAGGCCATTGTCCACTCTTTAGATGGTTGCTCTGTGTCACATGATCATCCCTGGACCAGTCATCTGTGACCAGCAATCTGGGATAATGTACACAGAGTTGTAACCTTGCATGATGATAAATACTAGATTTTCAAATATTGTGTATTACTAGAAAATTGGAAGTATAGTAAGGCAAATAGATCAGGAGATAACTGTCATCGAAAAGGTAGTTAGTTACTCACCAATCCTCAGAGGAGGGAGCACACCACACAGGGCCACACTGGAGAGCACCAGGGTTGGTGTGAGGCTGTGGGGGAGTGGGGGACTAACTACTGTGGCAAGAGCCTTTATTGTGCTTTTCACAGGAAGGAGTCTGGCTAAGCAGGTCTAGGATTGGCTAGTTTGAATCATTTCAGTGGGCTCTGGGGCATAGGGACTGTCTCTAGTTTGGTACCAGGTCCAGGGGCGATCAGGGCAGATATACAGCAGCTGGGAGTGTGAGAGCCTCATAAAGGAGTCCTTTGGGGTGTGGGCTCTGGATTGCCTGGTTTGTATTTGAAAAGCACAGCTCTGGGAAGAGGATCCCCCTGTGGAGTGGTTGGGTTAGTTAAGGGAGGCAAGAGACCATGGCAAAGTGACTCAGACGTATTATTAGGAGATATATAGTAGATGTTAAAGTATCAAACTTAACAGCAATTAGAACCATGGTTAATACAGTCAGTGGCTTTGTTTCAGAAGTGACTTATAAGCACAAAAAGCACTTAGATGTCTCTTTATCATAAGCATTACTGGTTACATCTGAGGGCGGTTTGCTCTAGAGGTTGGTTATGCCTGCGAGAAAACCATTTTCTAGTAAGAATAGGCATTTTCTTATTTCCTCTTAATTTCTCCAATTTTGCTGGATAAAAACTTATTCAAATCCTTTTTTTAAGATTTTATTTATTTGACAGAGACACAGCAAGAGAGGGAACACAAGCAGGGGGAGTGGGAGAGGGAGAAGCAGGCTTCCCGCAGAGCAGGAAGCCTGATGCGGGGCTTGATCCCAGGACCCTGGGATCATGACCTGAGCTGAAGGCAGACGCTTAATGCCTGAGCCACCCAGGCACCCCCAAAACTTATTCAAATCCTTATTCTTACACTAATATCAACCAGCCTTTTATTTCTCTAAGGAGAATGAATCTACCTGCCTTTGACTTTCCATACTTCTGACTCTCAAACATTGCTTTGTAGAGAGCAAAGGGGATGTGGAAAGTCTTAAATACTCAGAAGGGAGGTTCGGGAAAAGCCCACAAACAGCTTATCCATTAGCGTTTACCACACAAAACGCTTCAGAGAGTGGGCATCTCTCATTTCTCTTGTACAGTGTTCTTTCAAGTTTTCTGATGACCTCATGATCAAAATTTGATTCTGTGGTAATAGACTTGAAGCCTTTGTTGTGTGGGAATGTCCTGGAAGCTACTGCAAGACTGCCTGTCTCCTGGGCCCAGGAGTCAGCTAACAGTAAAAATCTCCGAGTCAGAAAGGAGTCCTGTGCAGCAAAGGGAAAGAAAAGTGAATTGACAGCCTTAAACTCAGCAGACACGCTCATCTCCAGAGGCTTGCAAGAAATAATCACATAATTGGTGTTTTCTGAAGAGAGTAGTGTTTACTTCAGTATAACAATACAAGCTCAGCTGGAAGACTTGAGGTACTTGAAGATATTTGGGAGGTCAGCATGGTACATAATTATATCCTTGAAAGGAAAATAGATAATCACTCCAGGAATAGAGTATTCTTTTTTTTTTTTTTTAAAGATTTTATTTATTTTTTTGACAGAGAGAGACATAGCAAGAGCAGGAACACAAGCAGGGGGAACGGGAGAGGGAGAAGCAGGCTTCCTGCAGAGCAGGGAGCCGGACACGGGACTCGATCCCAGGACCCTGGGATCATGACCTGAGCCGAAGGCAGACGCCTAACGACTGAGCCACCCAGGCGCCCCCAGGAATAGAGTATTCTTATTCATCCAAAATCTGGCCTGTTCGTCAACCATCTTATAATGTCAGCTAGCAACGGGAGGGAAATTACACATGGGTTTCACTTCCATGCCAGAGAGTAACAATCCTACCTTTAGGCTTCTTTTTAAACCACTGAAAATAGAGCCACCTCAACACAAAGTCTAAAAATTGCCAACCCTGGGGGAGGTCAAATGGCAATCATGCATTATGGGTTTGGGATTTCCAGATTATAAATCATACCAGAAAGTCTACTGTTTTTCCCCATCAGTGACAAATTCCTGTGACTTTGGAGTTTGGTGATTTGAAAATTCTGAATGGGGCTTGTTGGAGTCAGGGGGGCTCAGCGTGAACTGTTCTGTGACTACCTAGCTCTGCCACTGAGGCAGATGGCTTTCAACCCCATGAAATCCTAGATCCCCACTTCTGCCCTGTGACTTTAGTGAGAGCCTGAAATAGGTAATAAATGAGAATAAAGTTCATTGAAAAGTTATCATTTCTCTTCAAATAGGAACTTAATTGCAAATCTTGAGTTCTTGCTACATTCAAATCATTTTCTTCCCTCCTCTCTGCTTTCCTTCCTTCCTTTTTTTTTTTTTTCTGCACCCCCTCCTTTTTGTTTATGTTAGGTAAAATAAATTTTCTGGAAAGATGGTTTAGGCTAAAAGCATTACCCCCATCAATAAATTTTCTATAGACATAGGCTTTAATTAACATAGCATAGTGACTAAGAATAGGTATTGTGGAGCCAGGCTCCCTGGATTAAATTCTGTTACTACTGAATGGTTGTGTAAACTTGGGCAGGTGACTTAACTTTCTTGCATATCAGTTTTCTCATTTTTAAAATGGGAAAATGGGGTGGGGTGTGTGCCTGGGTGGTTTACCTGGTTAAGTGGCTGACTCTTTTTTTTTTTTTAAAGATTTTATTTATTTATTTGAGAGAGAGCACATGAGAGGGGGGAGGGTCAGAGGGAGAAGCAGACTCCCTGCCGAGCAGGGAGCCCGATGCGGGACTCGATCCAGGGACTCCAGGATCATGACCTGAGCCGAAGGCAGTCGCCCAACCAACTGAGCCACCCAGGCGCCCTTAAGTGGCCGACTCTTGATTTCAGCTCAGCTCATGATCTCAGGGTCCTGGGATGGAGCCCTGCATCTGGCTCTGCGCTCAGCAGGGAGTCTGCTTCAGGATTCTCTTTCTTCCTCTGCCCCTCTTCACACTTGCTTGCTCACTCATGCTCTCTCTAAAAATAAGTCTTTAAAAAAATAAAAATGGGAGAAAGATCATAGCAGCTACCTCACAAGGTTGTTTTAATCATGAAATAGGTTAGTATTTACTAAACAATTAAAATAGTAACTAGCATACAATAATCACTATATTTGTTGAATAGTAGTAAGATACCCTAAAGTGTTGTTTGAAAATGGACGAGTTGAACTGAGTTTAGATTTCACTTGTTTGAAGAACTCATTTTTAAACTGAATTCATTAAATTGAATTTATATGTATACGTGTAGTCTCACTACTACCCCTGGTCCTGGGCATGGTGCTCCTTTCCCCTCTCAAAGGATTTTGAGTTTTGGAATTCCCTCCCTGATAGAAAATATCCTGTGCCTACTAAAATCATCAAAGATCAGCAGTGCCATCTAGGAGGGGTCCTGAGCCAGACCTAGACCTATCCAGGGTGCATCTTGTTTTCTACTGCAGGAAGATCTATTTTAAGGTTAACTAAGAAAGTCCCATGGACCACCACTGTTTTGGGCACCGTGGCAGGTCCTCATTCCTGAGAGGCAACCTGCCAAGTGAATCATTCTCAGTAACCACAGCACTGTTTCTTCCCAGGATCATATGAGATCAGGCTTCCGGAAGAGTACTCACATTGATTTTGAAGCACTCAAATTGCTTCTATAGACAGGGACATTACTAAAAATAGTTGCCCAGAGGCGTGCAAACCCTGGGACAGCCCTATGGAGTCTAAGGTTGTCTTCCTGTCTTTCTCTGTTTTTTTTTTTTTTTCCTTTCCTCTTTTATGTATTTATGTATGTATAGCTTTATTAACAATAAAATTCAGCCATTCTAAATTTACAGTGAGATGAGTTTTAACTACTTCCAAAATCAAGTTTTAGAACACTTCTCTTATCCCCCAGATGTCCCTCATGTTCCTTTGCCATTAGTCCTGTGGTTAGCTGCTTTTACTTTTGTGACTGTTATAGGCTTACTATTTATTATTCTTTTTATCATTAAATATAAAGTTCCTTTCTCTAGTAATATTTCTTTTCTTGAAGTCTGTTTTGTCCGGAATTAGTAAAGCAATTCCAACTCCTATTTATTTTGTTGGTTTAACTTTTTCCATCCTTTTATGTTCAACCTATTTACATTTTTTAATTTTAAAATGTGTTTCCTGTACACGTTATATAGTTGGGGTTTCTTTTTTATCCAGTCTGAAAATCTCTACAGTTGTGTTTAGTAAGTTAACATTTAATATAATTGATATGGTTGGATTTAGATACAGTATTTAGCTACTTGTTTTCTAGTTCTTTTTTTATTACTCTTTTCTTTCTTTTCTGAATTATAATAGCCATTTTACCCTTTCTATTGACTTTTTAGATGTATTCCTTTTCTCTTCATAAAGTTATTGCTCTAGGGATTATAACATCATCTTTAATTTATTATAATCTAACACTGGCTTCGGATAAAATAGAGAAACTTTGCCCAAGTGTAGCTTCATCTCGCCCATCCGTTTTGCATTGTTGTCAAGTATATGATATTTTATGCCTAATAAACCCTGAGAAGTAACCTCTTTAAGACTCAAAATTGTGTAAAGCAGAATTTATTATGTTAAGAAAAAAAAGAAGTGTGTGTGTGTGAGTGATTTGCCCCATATTTACCATTTCTGGTGCTCTTCATTTCTTCCACTGCAACTAAGTTATCATTTTGTGTTATTTTTTCTTCAGCCTAAAGGACTTCTTTTAGTACGTTTTATAGCACAGTTCTCCTAGCAACAAATTTTTTCTGGTTTTCTTTATTTTGGAAAAGTCATTATTTCACCTTCATTTTTGAAGAATGATTTTGCTGGATGTCGAATTATTAAACCTTTTTTTTTTCTTTTTCTGTTAGCATTTTGAATGGCATTCCAATGCTCTGGGTTCCACTGTTTCTGAAGAGAATTCTACCATTAATCATATAGTTTTCCCTTTGTATGTGATTTGTCATTTTTCTTTTGCTACTTTCAAGATTTCTATTTGTTAAAATATTTTTTCTTAGCCTTTCCCTCTCTCTTCTTCTGGAGCTTCGATTAAAAGAGTGTTGGAGTGCTGGATATTGTATTGCAGATTTCTGAGGCTCTGTTCATTTCCCTTAAACATTTGTCTCGTCTTTGATTTGGATATTGATCTGTTCTCACATTTATTTATTTGCTCATTATTTCCATATTTCCATATGTTTTTAATTCTTTGAGCATATCTTCCTCTAATTCTTTATATATATTTTCCTTAAGTTTAAGCAGACGCAGGATAGCTACTTTGAAGTCTTCCTCAAATCCACTCCAGGTCAATTTCTATGGACTGTTTTTTCCCTGTGCATTGATAACTTCTTTCTTTGCGTGTCAAATAATTTCTTCTGTGAGAAAGTGGACAATGTACATGATATGTTGTAGTTACTTCGATGCAGGCATCCTTTTATTCTGAGGGCTGTTGTGCTGTTTTAACAGTCAGTTAAATTCTCTGGATTTAAACTGCAAAATCTGATTGCCCTATAGTGTACAGTCTCTGATGTGTCTGCTCAGTGTGAAAAACCTCATTCTCTTGCAGAGTTTCATGGTCAGTCAGTGATCTATACAGAGGTTATGTTCATACAGCCAATTCCAGTAACGTTTCCATCTTCTACCCTCCCTGAGCTGCTTGTTGGTTGACAGATGGACTTAAAAGCATGGCAAATCCACACTACTCCCCAGACTTTCATTTTTCACCTGGATCCTGGTGTGTAATCTAAGAGTAAACCAGGATTTTTTCAGCCTTTCTACATCTTTCCCACTTGCAAAGCTCCTCACTTAAATTTCTGGTTGCTTTGCCACCTGCCCTGAACAGAGTCTGTAAACACCAGTTGCTAGAGCTACAGTACTGTGCCACTGAACAGAGGTAATGGGAATGTGTCCAGCAATATGACCACAAAATCTCTGCTCTTATGGATAAATTAGCAGTGTTGCACAAATAAACCATTGCAATTCATTGTCTACCTTTATTTTTCAATGTCCTGAAATGATTATTTTTAATAATTTTGACCAATTTAATACTTATTTTCTGCAGAGTACAACCAGCCATGTTCCTCAATTAAGACATTATCAGAAGTAAAATTCATTTTATTTTAAATGCTTTCTTAAGTCATTTGAAATCAGTCATGGAATCTGTATGTATGTAAGGCTTTTTTTTTTTTTCCTTTAAATGAATGTTTTTCATTTAAAAGTCTTTTAAACAGACTTTTAAAGAATCTTGAAAAGTCTACGATAAAAGATTTCATGTATGTAAAGATTAACTTAATGCAGGCAAAATTCTTAATTCTTTCTGTGTAATCATATATTTTATCTTCACAGCACTCCTGTGAGGCAGTATTATTGACTTCATTTTAGATGAGTAAACTAAGCACGAACAGAATAAATGTCTTGCCTAAGATCTTCTAGCTACTAAATGTCAGTGCCAGGATTTAAATTCAGGCATCCTGGAGGCGCCTGGGTGGCTCAGGTTAAGTGTCTACCTTCCACTCAGGTCATGATCCCAGGGTGCTGGGATCCAGCCCACATCGGGCTCCCTGCTCAGCAGGGAGCCTGCTTCTCCCTCTCCCTCTGCCTGTCATTCCTCCTGCTTGTGCTCACTCTCTTTCAGTCAAATAAATAAAATCTTAAAATTAATAAATGCAGGCATTCTGGAATAATCACTAGCATGTAGAGTCTCTTCTCTCATAGCATTTGAGAAACAAACCTAGAATAATGTCAAAGCTTCTCAAGGTCTCTTACTCACCTTCTGACACTGGCTGAATTATATTTAAAAAACAAAACAAAAACAACACGGAGTGTTTAAGCAATACCGCTGAAAACCTCAGAAGGGTATATTGTATAGCTCTCTGATATTTCCTAGTGTCTTCCTCAAACTTTCCCACATTGAAGAGCTCAAGGTTCTTTAAGCAATCAGGGCTTGTTTATCATATTTTTAACAATGCTGTTTGTTTCTCTAATTCATAACCCAAACTTAATACAGTCAGCCGGTCAAATAATAATAAGCAGCAGGTTATGTTGGGATTCTGCATGAATTATTTGAAGTCCAGAATTTTGGGGAGATATGAAGTTTTGCTGCAACACATATCTGAAAGGGCATAATAAAGTAACTGTTGAAAAATTGATGACCTCTCCCTAGCATTGATGTTTTAATTGGAGGTAGAGGAAATGGAGAGTGTAGGATTCAGCTTCACATAAAAAATTAGGCTTGGTCAATAGAGCAGAAAAGATAAAATCTAATAATTTATATTAGAAAAAACTATGATCCAAATATTGCAAATAGGCATAAATGCATTGTCTTTGATAAATTTCAAGCCTTCAATAGCTTCTATAGAGTCACATATTAAATTTAACAAAAATCTTGTATAAATTTAACTAACCTAATTTAACTCAAATAGGTAAATTTGTCCTTAAGAGTGATTTTTCTTGCCTTCTGTTTTACTCAGGGTACCATGGAAAACAGATTCTGAGGCAAAACTAGAGGAAGCAGGGTTAGGGCTATTCTAAAACCGGACACGTACTTAATCGAGGTCATCCGGGCAAGGAACAGAGTTTGCAGCTGTGGCAGCAATAGAAGGGGGGGGGTCTCTCTGACCAAAGCTGGAGTAGTGGGAGACAGGTGATATCCAGAGGCTCCGACAGGAGACCTAAATTGTGTCAGACACAGAGAATGACTATAACATTCCACTTACCATTGTAAAATACAATTTTTGTATGTCTCAATGTGGTAATTCAGTTTCTCTCTCTCTCTGTGCCTCAGTATATTTTTTTTCTTTTTCCTACCCTTTCTGTGACTGTCTCTTTTCATTACTGATAGTATTTTCCCACTGAACATCAACTGAGAATTGATGAATGATTCAAAATTGACCTGGCACCCTCCCTTACTGCTGGTATATATGACTGCATATGTGATATATGCTGTATTGTATGTCACATCAGTTAAAGGCCATAAGGAATTATCAGAGCTCTGCTCAGTTTACCTGGAAACTCAGAAAACAATGCTTAGTCCCTGTATTTTTCCAAGTTTTACAAATTTATTATGTATTATATCAAAATTAGAATAAAATACACTTAAAATTTTCATACATTGCTTAAATAGGTAGTTCTTTTTTTTAATAAATTTTTTAAAGATTTTGTTTATTTGACAGAGAGAGGTACAGCAAGAGAGGGAACACAAGCAGGGGGAGTGGGAGAGGGCGAAGCAGGCTTCCCGTGGAGCAGGGAGGCCGACACAGGGCTCGATCCCAGGACCCTGGGATCATGACCTGAGCCGAAGGCAGACGCTTAACAACTGAGCAACCCAGGCGCCCCTAAATAGGTAGTTCTTAACATTGAAAATAGGGTATTTGAGCTCAATAGAACTATACTTCCCGTTCTAATTATTTTGTTGACCAAGTCACCCTGGGCACATCACTTAATTTTCTATGAATTATTTTTTTCGTCTGCTAAGTGGAGGTAACAATACTGGCTTGAAGAGTTATTGTAAAAATTTAGTGTATTTATCAGTCATTTTCCACTCAGGAAATCCACACCAAACTAGGGAGTTAAGCCAGAGAATGATTTTTTTTTTTTTAATAGGAAAGCTTACGAAAGTATTAACGAGGGGCACTTGGGTGGCTCAGTCCATTAAGTGTCTGACTCTTGATTTCAGCTCAGGTCATGATCTCAGGGTCATGAGATTGAGCCCTGTGTGGGGCTCTGCACTCAGCAGGGAGTCTGCTTGAGATTTTCTCCTTTTCCCTCTCCCTCTGCCTGTCCCCCTGCTTGTGTGCTTGCATTCTCTATCTCTCTCTTTCTCTGTAAAATAAATAAATATATTTTTTTTAAATAAAAACATATTTTAAGAAAGTATTAGAAGTTTAGGAGAAGAAAAAGAAGACTGCCCAGATGTCAGGGAGATGTCACCGTCTTTGGGCTGATGTCCATAAGCGCATTCTTGCCACTAAGATTATTAGAACAGTTATCTTCAATGCTACTGTAATCATGAGGGTGACCACAAGCAGGAGCTGTTTTTACTCCATTTGATGGAACTCCTAGCTGCTGCTTTTAAAATGTTTAATTAGTAGAACTTGGGTGACTGGAGCCACCACCACAGCAGGAGGATCAGCCAGAAGCTGAATGTCTAACTTTTTAGTGATTTCCATTTTGGCATGAGTGACAGAATATAACAGAAACTTGCTGGCAAGGAAGCCTACAAATTGTAGATTGCAGGCTACTAGCCCTAGCAGTTTGAAGGTGAATAGAGAAGGAAAAGTATAGGGCTGAACCTTAATAGGTAAATGTCTAACACATCAAAAAGAAACAAAAACAAAGCATCTGGCATAAGGTAGGGGTGTTGGTGGTCCTATTTTTATACATGTAGACCTTAGAGTTTCCTTCAAATTCTTCTTAAAAGTTCGTGAATACTTAAAACATAAGAACGGCAACTTTACTTGGTCACTGGAACTTTTAAAAGAGGCCATATCTCAGAACGAATGAATGTCAGCAAGAGTATCACAACTTTTCCCTACCTATTGTCCTTTTCCTGTCTGACATTAAAAGGCAGCTGAACAGATACAGACAGAGAGCTCATCTATGGGAATGGGAGCCTTGTCGTAGGACTTTGCAGGGGAGATGCTAGGAGGTAAAGATTCCCTGTTTCTGATATTGTCTGATACCCTTAATAACCTAAAAATGGTGTATATTGTTTAATAGTTGGTGAAAAAGCTCTAGGCTTGGAATTAGGATGCATTCTTATTTTCATTTTTCTCCCTGATTTGTTGGGTGACTTTGATAACACATTAGTTAGTAGAGTGTGGCTTCTCTTCTCTAAAGAAAAAAGGAGAGTGTGGATTAGTTAATTCTCTTAAAGTCTCATCCAACATTATTGCTCTGTTTCATCAAAGACGATGATGATGATGATGACGGCATCTTCTATAACTAATAGAATCTAATTGTTATCGAATGCAAAGCATATGCCAGACACTAGAAGTGCTCTATCTATATAATCATCATCATCATTAGTGTGTTGAAGTACCCCTATTTAACAGAGGAACAAATGAGGTGTAAGTGAACTAGTTATACGGTTTGTGTAAGGGAAGCTGAATCCAGAATTAAAACTAATTCTCAACTCTCCATTAAATGCATTAAATGTGTAAAACAAAGATGCCTATAAATCCTAGGTGTATTTTAAGTCTGAAGACTCCTCAGTAGGTACTGTGGCAGTAGGAGTACCTGTAAGAATAGTAAGGTCATCTATCGCTTGATTTCCTTTTAACCAGGGCATTCATATGCTATTCTTTTGGTACAAGAGACTTTCATCCTTAGCATCTTTGTGGCATAGTATATGTACTAGAAAACCAATAAGAATGGCAATGCTTCATATTAAATTGCAGTTATATATTATTGCTTTCATAATGCTAGAGGGTTATGAAATTTCTACAGAATTACATTTGATAATTTAATATGCTGGATGAATCATGATTAGTGCTTAAAAATCATTAGCCCTTAAAGACTTTTAACACATCTCCAAATTGTTTGAAAGCAATGTGTGGTGAAGTCTGTGGTCAGAGAGAAGTAAAATATTAGCAGCCCCCTGCCCCCATTTCTAATCATTTGAGCAGGAGTGGGGCTGGGGTTGGGTTGCTGTTTCAGCATAACTGGCATGGGGCAAACATGCTGTAGAGGCCGACTCAGCCATTTGGGCATCGCCTATGGGATGATGTGTAATTTGTAGGAATTTCTAGATGAGAAGGACATGTTCCTGGGATCTCAGGAACCTTATGTAACTTTCACAGTCCTTATTTAATGCATATTCCATCCCCATTCATGACCCCAGCATCATTCTTAACAAAAATAGCAAAACATATTTGTTGAGTGCTCACTGTGTGCCAGCCACTGTACCAAGAAAGAGTTGTGACGACTGAGGTCAGTGAGACCATCACTGTCACCGAGAAGCTTGTACTCTAATGAGTAGGGAGATTACACAATAAATCATTTATAGCAGGCCATGCAAAGCGCATCATAGGCTTGTCTAAGGAAAAGCAGCCCAGACGAAGGCACAACCATACTCATCCCAAGCCTCTTTGCCTCCTTTTTGGACCTTTTCCTTTGGCCATTAATTCATCTCTCACTGGCAGAGCTGCGCTGATACAGGAACAGAGCTGCTAGTGTCCCTGTTTGTTTTCTGTGATCAGAGCATGGTTGGAGGAGGTGGGGAAGCCAGCTGGCAGGGCTGTTGCTGGAAGATCAGGGAGAGTGCGGGGGCTGCTGGCATCTGCTGGCTCCCCACAGAGCAGGAGTGCTCCTAGCAGATGGTCACTGTGTCACACAGTGGAGCATCAGAGGGCCTGTCAGTTGTAGATGTCCACATAGCGGGGCCGGGCTCTGCTAGCATGTGTCCCCGAGCTGTGGACTTATGTCACTTCGTGTTCTGTGCTATGTTCAAGCACAGGACACTCAGTGCGCCACTCCCTCCCTGGTTGTCATGAAGCACAGTCCCACACATCCTGGGTGGCCCTGCACTTTGACCCTTCTTGGTACAGTAACCCCCAGGGATACCCTGCATAAGCAGCATTCAGGTATAAGACACCCAGTCTTAATTCCTAGTTTTATACTTGTTTCTTTTGTAACATGAGTAAGTCAGGCAATGTGTCGCAATCGGTTCATCTCAAAAATAGAATGATAACCCCGAAATTCCTCAGAATTGGGGCTGCCTTGCAAACTTCCTTTTCTTCTCTGTGTTTAGCATATTTCTTGCTGCATAGGAAGTGCCTGATAGATGTTTGTTGAATGAATTGCTGGTGAGGGAAAGAAAGTGATTCTGAGCGGCTTTTTTTTTTTTTTTTTTTTTATGTAGAGGGAAGAATAAGGATGGGGCAATTTAACATTCCAGTAGCGCTAGAAAACCTTAGTTGCAACTCCTTTCCTGCAAGCTTTCCACTGCTTTGTATTACTTCATTGACATTGTTATAAACCCAGCTTCATAAGAGCAAAGTTTTGTAGCAAACCTACCTGCTACATGAATGATAACAAAGGAGAATGTGGTTAGAAGTCTCTCAGCAGAGCAGAACAGAGCACTCAGAATTATATGTTATGACACAGTATATACTTGCTCCAGAGAGATCATTTCTGCATTTAAGAGTCTGCTAATTACTACCATTTGTGCTGGGTGATTGCATACAAACTAGTTGTTTATCTGGCTGATGGCAAGGATTGCATCTAATTCATCTTTAAATATCCCTAACACATGGTGGAGGGTGTTCCACGTAGTGGCTACTAAACAGAAATGTGTACTTTGAATGAATATTCTGGAGGATTAATGTTTGACATCATAAATGCCACAACCTAAAAATGCTGCAAGGAGTGATAAACTTTCCTTAGACCGATGTGGTGGTATATATATTATTTTGGATTCACACACATAGAAATGGACTATGCATATATTCACTCATGTGATTACAGGTTGCAGTTGTTATTTTATTAATAGCCCATTCTTTCACTAATTCAAAGTTCACTTATTGTCACATCAATTTTAGTTGATACTATCTTCAAGTATTTTCTGTGTGTCCCGATATGTCTCCATAATACTATCATTTTCTGGGCCAGAAAGCTCTGTTTCTTCTCACATTTAGAGTTTCCTGAAGTGTCTTGAATCATGAGCTTTTAAAGGTAGAAAGAAGCTTAAGAATTATTGAATCCAATCCCACATTTTTCTGAGCCATTGCCGGTTACTTTTGTGGATTGTACTCCCACAAAATAGGAAGGGCACTAGCCAAATTGATAAGATAAATACTTTCATTTTCTAACTATGCTCTGGTAAGTTTCCCATCTCACTCTGAAAATTCCTAAGAACAATTTGAGATACTTGGAGTACATGGAAGACACAGTTGGTTGCCTGCCCCATAGCTATTCTCCCTTCCAGTCCTTTTTTCATGCTCATAGAACCCAAATGTGTGCAGTCGGTTATATGTCCAAGCACACTGAGTTCATAAAGATGAGTCTAAGCCAGTCATGGTTAATCCATTATGCTGTTTTAGTCAGCCTCTGACCTAGTTCTTGCAACTTCTACTTACAGATCTCTAGGGCACACTCTCTGTAAGCTCAGTGGTGGCACTCAGGCAACACCATATTTTTAAAGGATTATTATAGGATCGTAAATGTGAAGCCATGATTGAAAAACACTGCTGTACCATATTCTGGACAAGTAAGTTCTCAACACACGCTTCTTATTTAAAAAATACATTGGAGGGGTTTAATTTTGTGTCAAGGTAGTTGCTTATGGATTTTTTTTTCCCATTAAAATATTCGACTAATCAGTTTCTGGATTTCATCCAATTCTATTTACAGTCTACTGAGTGAAACCACATGTGTGTTTACTGCATTGAAACCCAAACAACAGCAACAACACAAAGTCCTACTGCTTTGAGTTTTTGTAGCCTGTCAAAATGTCAGAACATTTGGCATCCAAAGCTCATTTTAAAGGAATGCCTTAAGATACTAATAGGATATTCAGTAAGCCACTGGAAAATCCCAGCCCAGCTTGGGGAGGCTTTGCAGTTAGCCTAAGAGACATTTTCCAACTCATAAAGAAGTCCCTCATGTAGTCCCTCCTTGCCATCACTGCCATGGGCCACTAGAAATCGCTGCTTGGCTGGCAGAGCATGGGAACCATGCTTGTTGGAGCTCACTGTTCATTTTTCTTTCTTTCCTGCTCACTGCTATTTTTGGGGTCCAAGCTATTTTGGAGTACAAGGTGCCTCATTGCTTTCCTACACAGTCCAGAACAGAAACCTCTACGATGTTAATAGGAGCCTGCTGCATTCTTGTTCACGTTTGTCAAGCCCGTGTTCTAAAATCAGCTGCCCTGTACTAAATATTAGGTAAGAAACAGTCTCAAATCTCAAAGAGTGTAGATTCTTTTTTGTAAGTTTTGAGTATGCAGAAAACAAATGTTTATCAAGTCAGGAAATTGATGTGCAGTGATCTGAGGTCAGCTCCCAATCTTAGGTCATTCCTGCTTGGGGGGAGCCCATCCGCTTCAGACTGACATTCCATGGATATGTACCTGTCCAGCTCACCAACCTGTCCTCCCTCTGATTGTTCGGTGACTTTTCTGATTGGTGTATAGTAGCCTAAAGGAAAACTGTTAGTTTATCCACAGCGCTTCTGGCACCAAATGTGTGTGGGTGCTTCCCCCACACCAACCAATTTTCCCACTCTCTGGACACCAACTGGATGTTGTAGAATTTAATTCCATTCTGACACTACTGAGAATTAGTGTCAAATCCCATAGATTTAAGGGCTCAACCCTATAAGATTCTTACTTCAGGTGCCAGTCATAAGTATTGAGTCCCCAAGGTACCCGCACTTCTGTCTGACTTGGCTATAAAGTTGAGCCCCCCTCAGATCTGATAATTTGCTAAAACAGCTCACAAAATTCAGGAAACCATTTATTAGCATTTACTGATTTACTACAGAGGATATTACTATAAAGGATACAGATAAAGAGTGAGATAAGGTAAGGGCCTGACGGGTCCTATACACAGGAGTTTTGTTCCCGTGGAGTTAGCATGTGAGAACCTGCGCACGTGGATGTGTTCACCAACCCAGAAGCTCTCCAAACCCTATGGTTCAGGGTTTGTGGAGGTTCCATCACATAGGCACGGTTGATTAAATCATTGGTCATTGGTGATTGACTTAATCTTCAGCCCCTTTCCCTTTCCTGGAGGTCAGAGGTTGGGGCCGAAAGGTACTAGCTTCTGATCATGGCTCTCTAGTAGCCAATCAGTAGTTACCTCATTAGAACAAAAGATGCTCCTCTTATCTAGGAAACTTACGGGATTTAGTAGCTCTGTGTCAGGAACCGGGGGCAGAGACCAAATATATATTTTATATTATGTCACACAGCAATACAGATTGTTAAATACTTTGTTATCACTGCTCTAGGACATGTATGCATTGGAGTTCTAGACGGCATTGTTTGGTGTTTTGCTGCTCACTGTCTTTTTCATGTGTGCCAACAACTGGGGTTGCAGACTTCATGCTGCGTGCTCTGTGGGATTGCTATTGGTTTGTCTTTTTTGTTGTTTGAGTTTTATTTTCCCCATATGCTTTGCACATCCTCGGTACTTAGTATGAAATACATATTTGTTGTTTGGTTAGGAAGTTCAAAGTACCCAGAGTAGTGGGACACCTCAAGAATGTTATGTTCGCATGAGCAATATACTTAACATGAACTGCTAAGGAGAAACTAGAAGACCCACATCATGTATAATTTCTAGCACTCTCTCTCCCTGACTCCAGACATCCCAGTTTATTCTAACTCTTAACATCACAAAAGAGAACCACTGCCCCAGGTGATAGCTGAGACTGAAGCTTCCACCTCCTTGGACGCAACTAATGCGTCCTGACGTAGGCAGGCAGCCTATCAGCATGTCTTGGGGGTGTGTATTTCATTAGGCAAACCTTTTCCCAGAAATAGTTACTTATTTCCCACCAAGTACAATTCTCTCTCCTCTTGAAACTCGTAACTGCCACTCAGGGATAAATTTTAAAATATGCTGTCATTATGCAGCTTAAGTAGTGTTTCGCATTTGTAATTTGTTGTGTTGACCCATGTGGACCATGTTGGGCAACCATACTAGTGCAATTTAATTTGTTTAAATATCATTAATGCCAGTATTTCATAATGTGCCATGCTTACAAATGGAAATGTTGCAGCCAGAAAATGTAGCAACTAATGAGAAGAAAAGCTGGAGAGCAAAGAGCCGCCCGTGAGTTCACACATTTATAAGTATTGAATGAGTCAGAGGGGGCTGGGTAAGTGTGTGCCCAAATTACTCCCTCTGTTCCTAGCTCTTAATGTAGTCATACATCCCTATTTTGGAGTCACAGCAAAGCCAGCTTCATCCAGCCTCTGTCACAGTTGGTGCGCCAGCCAGCTTTGCTCTTCCTTAGTCTATAAGCACCTCTTCTCGGATGTCTGGATCTTGTTTCCCAGCTCTGGCTCTTCAGGTCCAGATATTTGTGCCTAGCCAGCTCCTTCCAACCCAGCAGTCATTTGGTCTGTGTTCTCTGCCTCATTTTTCCCTCTTCTCCCCAGTTCCAGTACATGTACTGCCTGGAGAGAGGGAGATAGAACCATGTCCCCTACCAGCCTCCACCTTGTGGGAATAAAATACCTGGCTACTGAGTACGTTCCCTTCCTAAACTTTCATCTAGGAGGATAGAACAGAATGAACTTTTTGAAAAAATAAAATATTTAGTTACCACATGACTGTTCATAATATGTTCATTCAACCAACCATTATTATTTGCAAGACAGTATGCTGGAGGCTGAAAATGCAGGGCTATGACCTTACTGAGCTTTTGGTTTATGTAGGAAGGAACTGATTTTTTTTTTTTAGTTTAATTAACTATTTTTAATTTGTGTAATTTTATTAATACTTAATAATTGTGTCACACTGTGATAAATGCTTTGAATAAGGGGCTATCAGAGCAAAGAGAAGAGGTGTCTTAGAGACTTCAACTATGGTTTGAAGGATTAGCAGGTTGAAAACTAACACATACTCAAAAAAAAAAAAAAAAGAAAAGAAAAATATCACCAAAGAGGAAAACTCTCAGGAATTTTATACCACTTCTCCAATCTGAAACAAACCACCAAAGAGACGGATCAGTAAATTCTTCCACTTTCTTTAGAGAAATGAATGATTTTCGAAAGGGAGCTTTTAAAAAGATATGAATTGCTGGAATGAAGTATTGATTAAAGGATTAAAAGAATCCTTGTGCTTTGAAGAATGAGTGTGCCTACATGTGCACACAAACTAATTTCAAGGCTTTTTTTTTAGGTGCTTGACTTGAATGGAACAGCGTTATTTTGAAAACAAAATGACAGGATTCACTTGTTTACAGAATAATCTTATTTGAATGGATTCAATTCTTAGCCAGATAATCTTGCAGAAATCTGTGTGTGTGTGTGTGTATGTGTGTGTGTGTAGAAACCATCTCAAAACATTTCTTGCTAAAATTCCATTTATTTTGACAGTGTGTTATCCTACAATAATTAGGAAGTTTAGAAAAATATTCTCTAATTCTTCAGTGAGTTTAATTGATCTGTGATAATAATATAAAGCCACAGTCAGTTAGTTATCTTCTTTCTTTAGCTGAAGGTGGTGGATATTTGCTAATGTTACTGCCCCAAGTTGAAGACCCTTTTTTTGATACCATTAATCTGATTTTATTTTGAGGAACCTTCCCCCCTCAACTCATAGTCTGTGGTGTTGAGTCTAAGTTGAGTCCAAAAGTAAATAATAGGCTCCCACCTGGAGAGTCAGATGATTGAGTAGCCCTGGAATATAGCAGTTGACTCAAGGATGAACATGTGACCCAATAAGAATTTCAGCATTCTTTGACAGATTGCTGGGGGGAGAAATGTGCTCTTTTCCATTATACTTGAACTTTGGAGAATATGAGGCTAGTGTTCTGGAGGAAGGCATCTTGCCAGGACCAGTGGAACTGCACATGGAGGTAACAAAGAGAAAGCCATCAGGAGATGGGGAAGGAGAAACTGGTTTCTAGAGTCATTTCTGGTTCCCTAAATCAAGTGATACCTGGAGTTTACCATGGACTTTTGAGCCATAAGAATTAATAAATTCTCATTTTATTTAAACCATTTGTCCTTGGTTTGTTGCCATTTGCAATAGGAATAATCCCAATACAAGAAAATTTGGTATCTATATTTTTAACCTCCAGTAATGTAAATTTATGTCCAACTTTGTTAAGCACAAAATTGAATGACTATTGTATTTCATTGCATACTCTGGACATGACTTTGCAGTCATTTGGCAAGGCAGCATAGTGTAGGAAAAGGAATCATAGACCTAGATTTTATCTTTTTAAAATTTTTTTGAGTATAGTTTGCATACAATGTTACATTAGTTTCAAGTGTACAACACAGTGATTCAGCAAGTTTACATGTTACCCAGTGTTCACCACAAATGTAGCTGCCATCTGTCACCATACAATGCCAGAACAATATCGTTGACTATATTCCCTGTGCTGTACCTTTCATCCCTATGACTTATTCCATAACCTGAAACCTGCATCTCTCACTACCCTTCACCCATTTTGCCCACTCCCCTCACCCCCTTCCCTCTGGCAACTGCCAGTTTGTTCTCTGTATTTATAGGTCTGATTCTGCTTTTTGTTTGTTCTTTCATGCATTTTGTTTTTAGATTGCACATATAAGTGAAATCGTAAGGTATTTGTCTTTCTCAGTCTGACTTATTTCACTTAGCATAACACCCTCCAGTTCCAATCACGGATGAATTGTGTAACACTGTCTCATTTCAACTCTCTGAGCCCTTGTTTCCTCAACTGCCAGAGATAGTAATAAATACCCCATTGGGTTTTTATGAGGCTTAAGTGGGATAATATTCTGTGTAATAAGAGTGATACATGCTAGAATATTATAAATCAAACAAAAGATACTTAAGTGCCTTTACTTACAAATGATTCAGGTATAATCTTAGGCAAGAATAGGAGCAAATAAATAAATAAAGCTGTTTATAACTGTCATTATTAAAATTGACCCCCCCTTGCCTGATCTAGTGCAAAGCTTCCTAGCAGCAGAGAATTAAATTCCCCAGTTGAATCCAGCCCCGACACAGCCTACTTAATAACCCCCTTAGGTTTCCCATTACCTACACATGGCATTTCTCAAAACTTTGAGGATAACGTGTATCAGAATCACTAGAGTTGCTACAAATGCATATTCCTGCACTTCACTGTAGACCTCCTTCCACAAAATCCTTAGGAGCTTCTGAAGTACACATTAGAGTTCAAGATCAGCTGGTCCGTAGGGTAAGACCACATTAACTGGGATGACACAGGAAGCACTTGACGGACTAGCACTTTCCAGACTTAACCTTTCTACCATTTAGTTCTTCCTCCACCCTCTACATTCCAGCCACTCCCAAAGTTCTTGGCATTCCCTGAGCATATAATTACCTGTAGTCATTAAATTTTTATACAGGTTGTACGCTGTAATTATTTTCCCATGAAAAATCTTTTCATTTTTTTTTAGTGAATTCCTACTTATCGCTAATGATAGAGGTTAAAAAAATCTTCTTGGATTCTCCCACTTCCACAGAAATAGTCCCTTTCCTTTCTAAGAAGACACTTTTCACTTTTAGGAAGTATTCATTTTTATGTGATGGTCACCTGCTTCCCCTCCCTCACTTCTTCCGCTCGAATATCAGCAATCTAGATATTATTTAATGAGGTCTTCTGTAGATGTTTGTTTAATGAACGAATGAGTGAAAGGAAGAATGAATGATTCATTGCGACATGCATTAGAAATACAATGACCTACAGGCAAAGTGGGGGTTTTTGATGCAAACAAGAAGTTAGCTCTTTTACCTAAAATTTATTTAACAACATAAGGCTTGAGTGTGCTAAGGGGATAATGATTGTCTGAAGGATAAAACCTGAATCATTCCATTGTGCTTAGGGAGGCCTCACGAAGATGACTAAGAGTTGAGCCTTGAAGGAGAAGAATAAGTAAGCACTAAAGACCAGCAAATGTTGTGTAGAATGTCCCCAAAATCTGGATATTTTAAGGAATTTAGAATCCTCTAAAAAATACAAGTAAAGGATATCACAGTTCACCTGTGCTTGGAGAAACCATAGCAAACTTCAGAAATTCAGATAGAAAGCATAAACTTTTCGAGGACATGAGTTTTAAATCAGAAGAATTAAACTCTCCTGGAGCTATCGCACTTAGATTTCTGGCTGTGGTTGAGAGGAGAGACAAGAATTGCCACACACGCAGGTTTGGAGTGTGGCCATCTAACCTACAGGGCAGCGCTTGGAGGACTGTCCTGCCCTGCATTTGAAATTTGAGTGACAAGTAGATGATGATTCATTAACCTTAAAAGGGAAAGAAAGTGCCTTTTAAGTAGTGTATGGGAACAATTAAGTGGAAAGGAGCCTTTAAAATTTTTTCACTACTCTAAATACTGACTTAATTGAAAAAGTTACTGTTAGTGGTACAGCATGTTCTGTAGTACACCTGAGAGAATTAGACATTAACTGCTGTGCAGAGCTGTAAGAAAAACCCTCATCCTGTTGCTCTTGCAATAAGCTATAGCGATGTGCCTATCTCTTCCACCCTTTGCAGTAGTCAATTATTGACTAAATAATAGGTAAAGAAGCTCTGGGGATCCAAAACGAGATGCCCATGTTTACAAATGCAACTTTTGAGCAGTGTTTTCCAGAGCATGTTCCAGGGATGTTACAAAGACGAGTATTGGATATTCTCTTCCCCAAAGAGTTTCATGTTGAAATAGGTTTGAAAAACATGGTTTTTAACAAATGTAAACCTTTTTTTATATGTATATTATATGTACATTTTTATTTATATGTATATTATATATAGTGAATGCAATGTCTCACAAATAACTTTGTCTACTGAACTTTTTAAAAAATTGAACATTTCATGGATTTACAGCTTTTTCTTTGGCCACAAAGTTGCTGCAATCTGATCTGTTAAACCATTTATGAGATTTCCATGGGGATATTGCTGGACATGGCTAAATGACCTACCAGGCCTCACCATGTTTCTCTGTGACAAGGTGCACTATTCAGACTGTAGCCCCTGCAAATGGTGTTGCGCGAACACAACAGAAACGAGACTAAACTGCAACATGATTGATGCTTCCTGGGTTTGCCAGGTGATAAAATGACAAGACAGAGCTTCATGTCAGACTGATCATTGGCCTCACAAGGTTCTTTTAATTACCAAGGTAGGAAGATGAGCCATACTGCTGCAGACCCAGTTGGGAGGTGCAAAGAAGCAGCATTAAGGGGAGTCCTGGTAATTGTTATTACAGCCCTAATCTTAGGGGTCAGGATGCAGAACGGGACTCCCGGAGGCCTGGGAAGAGTAAACAGGGTTCTCTAGGGCACAAAATAGACTCAAGCATATGAGAATAAGGGTAGGACCTATGACCGTAATCACAATAAGTAACAGGGCTTGGTCCCACAAGGAATATGGCAAGACCTTAGTGGCTGGAATTAGCACACAGGCACCACGGATCCATGAACTCTGATATATAACCAGCCAGATTCATCAGTTCTCAAATAGCCAAACACATGCAGTATTTAGGATAGATTTTCTAGTAGTACAAAGCATTTTTATAGCCCGAATCTTCTTGTTAAATGCATTATTTGCATATCCAGAAAATAGAACAAAATCGCAGTGAGCAAGTTCTTTTTACTGGGGAAGTATAGGCGTTCTGTCCTGCAGCAGCAGGGTGAGTTACATACCCTAATTTCCTCTGAAAACAGCACTTGATTATATAGTATTTGCATTGCTTGGGCTCTGATGGTCAGGAAAGCAGTCTTAACAGAGCATGATGTTTTCTACACTTAATGATGGTATTTAGACTTGATACTGAACCCAAGAAAATATACTGACTCAGATGTCCTTGCTGCACCACTGTGTCGGAAAATGTATGGGTATGATTCAGGTAAACAATGACTGAGTACAGGGGCAGGCACCCAGGCTAAGAACTGTTGGTGTGAAATTCAGTTCTTCAGCATTGAAACCCAAAAACACTCTCACTTAATGAAAATTTTAAGCCAACTTATGTTAATATCTTACTTTCGGCACTAGGGTTTTTTTAAGCAATAAAATTACATGGAAATTCATATAATTATACCTATAATTACCTAATAATTGAGGTAATTAACCAAGGACTCCCTTAGGAGGGTACAACTGACCAGTTACACCTGCAGTCAGCTAATTTCAGGTGCAATTATATCTGCATTAATTTCGTACACCTGCAGTTAATTGCAAGGGCTAAAGGTGGACTTAATGGAGCCTATGTGACTATTTCCCCTTAATGCTCGTTTGCTTTATACCACTACCGAGTGACTTATGCGTAATTCAGCCTTATCTTAAATACTTAGTAGGTAAAGTGTCTTCCTGGAGTGACATGGAGACTTTGGGTGAATTGTGGTATTCTCACAGAATATCAAGTAGTGCTTTCTGGGCAGGTAAATGAGCCCAAGTCCAGGGCTCATAGCCAAATAGAGATGATTAAACTCTTCTAAAATAAACAGAAAGAGTGTATTTGACAGAGCGAAGTGTACTTGAAAGGAAGAGCTCATTTTAATTGTGTTTTTGGAGTTGAATCTTAAGCAAGTGAGGATAGTAGCTCTGATTTACCAAGTCAATTGCTTAGCGTAATATTGAGAACACTGTAAGCATTCAGGAAATGTTTGGTGAATGAATGAGCAAGACTTGCAATTACTTCAGGACCATTTTGAATCTGCATCTTGGGGTATCATTAGAACTATCTTGGTCAAATGTATTATGCCAGTTTCTCTGCATTTCAAATGCCAGCAAAGGATGTTTTTCTAAAAAAAATGAAGTCATTACTGACTTAGCTTCTAAAAGGGAAATTCTTAGACTTTTGGTATTACTAATCACTGAAGAAACTAGAGATAATGTAATTATAGAAAAGGCAAAACTTTTAGATTGAGGGGAAAAGATTATTCTAGATTATTCTATTTATGTGTTTTGTAACTTAATAAATTCCTATAAAACACATTTAATTTAGATTTAATCTGATGAGATCACAGCCCTTGGGGAAGAGTGAACATCTCTAAGGTAAGATTTCCTTATTAGGGAGTGCAAGAAATTAAATTATTTCCCATAACGATTAGACTACATGGTTATGGAATAGAGACAAAATATGTTGTTTGTATCTCCCAGAATTTGTCTCAAGATACAGAGTATGGTTGGCTTTCTCCTTTCTCTTTCTTATTCTGACTCTGCTTTTAGCTGTAGGGTTTTTCATTTTTATAGTTTCTTAATAATGGGTTATTTAGAAATTTTGTAACTTATTTATGAAAACGAGTCCATAAACTAGCTGGTTAGTGACTATATGCATCAAATGTCTTTCATTAGGACAAACAGGTCTGATGCCAATGAATCAAAATAGTGGATAAGCCATGTTTTTTTTTTTTTTAAAGATTTTATTTATTTATTTGAGAGAGAGAATGAGATAGAGAGAGCATGAGAGGGGGGAGGGTCAGGGGGAGAAGCAGACTCCCTGCTGAGCAGGGAGCCCAATGCGGGACTTGATCCTGGGACTCCAGGATCATGACCTGAGCCGAAGGCAGTTGCTTAACCAACTGAGCCACCCAGGCGCCCTAAGCCATGGTTTTGATATTAAAAATTGAGTTGAAACAGGACACCTGGGTGGCTCAGTTAGGCGTCTGCCTTCGGCTCAGGTCATGATCCCAGGGTCTTTGGATTGAGTAGCGCATCGGGCTCCTTACTCAACAGGGAGCCTGCTTCTCCCTCTGCCTGCTGCTCACCCTGCTTGTGCTCTCTCTCTGACAAATAATAAAATCTTTTTAAAAAATTGAGTTAAAACATCTTAAAATATGTGGTTCAGGAAAATGGGGCAGGTATTTGACCATATATTGTTTGCTCAGATAAAATAGATATATAGATGTATGATATAGATATGTACCATAGGTATATATCTATATATATATCTATATAAATACACATACCTATATATCTGTATGTTTGTGTTTCTGTGCATACATATACATATCTATGTCTTATGTATTACAAATGATATGTAATATTATTTGTATATAAATATATAATGATACAGGCATACATAAGAAGTATATTTCTTAACAGTATAGCCTAGAAATACTAGATGGAGAAGACAAAATATATTTATTTTGAGTGTAAATGACTCCTTATTGTTAATTTCGTCAGAATGCATTATTCCTAACTCATTCCTCTAGTATTAGGAAGGTTGCAATTCTTCATAACATGACTGTCCATAAATTTGTCCCATAGAAATAAGTAGAATGCAGAGTAAAACCTGTTATTCCTACACTAGTTAAGTCTATCTCTCCTCTGTATCTTCACATGAAAAACAACTTTTTATCATGTCATTTTATGACTTTCAGATTTACCTTAATCTGACTTAATTTTATCACTCCATCTCAGCACACCTACTTAAGAAAAAAAAGGTTCTTGCAGTTCTGTTATGCAGCAAAAAGTTAAGCAAAGCAGTTGGAGCACTAGTTAGTTGTTATTGCTTCATGGTTTTGGCTTCTTTATTTTGGATCTTCCATTCCAAATGGCTTTGTTTAGTGACCTAGTCCAGTGCTGTGCAAAGCAGTGTATTGTAGGGACGCCTGGGTGGCTCAGTCGGTTAAGCGTCTGCCTTCGGCTCAGGTCATGATCCCGGGGTCCTGGGATCGAGCCCCACACTGGGCTCCTTGCTCAGCGCAGAGCCTGCTTCCCCCTTTCCCTCTGCCTGCTGCTTCCCTGCTTGTGCTCTCTCTCTCACTCTCTCTCTCTGACAAATAAATAAATAAAATCTTTTAAAAAAGCAGTGTATTGTAAATGTTATGTAAATAACTCTCTGCAAAAGAAGAAAGTAACGATTCCCCAGATAGATGATTATATTTGTCTTAATGTAGTCATAGCATGCACTCTCTTAGCCTGGGCTGCCACTGGGCTTTGAGGTTACTGAGATTTCCACGAGTTGCATCTGATTAAAGGACTCTCACAACCAGCAGTTTGCCTCTGATAATGTTGTCTGTTTGACTGCCTGATTGATTCTCTTGTTAGACGGAAGCACAATGAAAACTTCGACTGAACACTTGATTTGGCAACTCCAATCTTAAGAGCATTCTCTTTCTAATATCCTTCTTGTTTATTCAAATATCTTTAAAATTTCTAAGTAACACTACTCATGCATGCCTGCCCACACGGGCACCTGCGTGCACACACATGCACACATACAGGCATCTGTGCACAGTTAATAGTGTCAGCAGAGGACTTTGTTTTGTTCCGGCTCTGATTTTCCATGGAGTTGGAAACACTGATTATTTTCCTAATCCTTCAATTTCCCCTTTTCCTTTGATCCAAGTTTATTCTTCCATTTTTAGTTTCTGGTTTCTGTACCATCCAATAAAAGTCATTTATTTTTCTGCCTTCTTACCTATTTTTGGAGGATTTCAGAGGATCAGTGATAACCAGGGTTCTAACAGCATTCATCTATTAGAAGTCGGTGGTGGCTATTAAATTGTGCATAGCAATCCTTTTTATGTCATTGTGATCATAGAATAGCATTTTATGACCACCTAGAAGTTGTACTCTTTGAAAAATATCATTGATGAGATTCCTAGAGAATGCATTTTTTTTTAATTTGGTCTTTGAGGAGACATCAAAATACAGGTGCCCTAAGAAAGAGGAAGCAAAAAAAAAAAAAGGAAGAGGAAGCATGTTTGAGTTATGTCTGTGTCGCAACGTTTTTCTTTCTTTAATTGTAAAATGTGTATAATACCTAATTCATTTGTACCCCCGTGCACTAAATACAAAATACATGACTTATGGGGAGATTTTGTGCACCTCATATTAAAAATATACATAACAAATAGGAGTTTTCTTTTCCCCCACATTTTTCAGGTATGCAGAAACATACACGTAGATCTGTAATAAATATGTCCCTAGCATCTCTATGTGAGGTTCTCCATTAAGTGAAAAAACACTTTGCTTATGATCACAACAGATAACTTTAATGTAAAAGCCATATAATAGCATATCCTTTCATGTGATTCCATATTAAAATAGTGAGAATGACTATTATGGCATACCTTAGTTTAATTATAATATTTCAGAAGAAAAAAAAAAACATTCAATTCATATATCCTCCTAGAATTGAAATTTGGTTTTATCTATTGAAATCCTCCTTAACTATCTATTCATTAAAATCCCTGTTCTTCTCTAGTTTTTTTCTGAGGTAGATTTCAGATATTATTTAGCATTTTACTTAATTTTATGGTGCTTGGGTCTATAAAAAGTAAATTCAGGTAACACTATGGAAAATACTTAATATGTAAAATTTGATAACGGATCAGTTCATTTTTACTATGGTTCATATTTCAAATTCACATTTCCATCAGTATTCATTATTTACATGTCTCTACAATTTTTCTCCATTCATATTAATACATCTGGCTGAAAATTCATTATTTGTGGAAATGCAGAGGGGGTGTGTGCTGGAACACACATGCAAATAAAAAGGAAAGATGTCCCTGTCTCCTAAAAAGCTCTCTTAATTACCGTGTATATTAACTGTCATTGATATGTAATTTAAGGTAATGAATAAATCAGATTGCATGAAAGTAGAATTCAAACACCTATCCCTATTTAAGTTTACTGACCACATTGACACACATACCTACAAAGTATCTTTTTACAAAATTTTCTTATTGTTTAGTTCCCCACCCTCTCAGTCCATGCTTAAGACATTATACCAGGTGCCTAATGTATAAAGAGGTAATTATTTGTGAAATAAATAATTATGTAGTACCTCCTATTGCCATAGGCTTTAGAATACAGCTAAGAACAAAACAGCCGAAAGCTCTGCTCTAATGAAACTTATATTCTAGTGAAGGAAATAGATTGTAAATAAGTAAGCATATAAATAAACACTTGCAGGTAATGATGGGTAGTGTGAAGAAAATAAACAAGAGCAGAGGGATAGAACAATCAGGGAAGATTTCTTTGAGATAGCGACATGAGAGCATAGTCAAGAATGATGTGCAAAGGGAAGCTGTGGCAGCCTAAAGAAAGGATGAGCCTGGGAGGAGAGGAGGCTGGGAGGGACGCAGACTCAGAAGCAGGCTTTCACTTTCTTGTCTGAGGAACAGCACGAAGGGCTGTGTGGCTGGAGTGGAATGAGCTACGGGGAGAGACTTGGAGAGAATTTTAGAGAAATAGGCAAGTTGGAGTCACTTACGGCTATAGGTACGGTTCTCAGTGCAATGGGAGCTCCTGCAGTGTTTTGAGGAGTCAGGGGAATTGGTTTGAACTTGTCTGATGTATGTGCTATGAGACTCAGACTCTAGGAACATAGAATATATATATATATTCATTCTGGCCCAATCTGTGGGAATTTCTGTTTGAGCCTCAGGAATTCAGGGGAATTCAGGGGAGTGTGGACGCACAGATTTTGGGAAATTTAGAGGGAGAGCTTTAAAAACAGAGTAGTTTTTAGATGTGTGAAAATAGATTTGGTCCAGAGGGAAAGTTAGGCAGTTTCTGTTTAGACACATTACAGTTTACCCAATAGTAGTATTTTAAAGTAGAAAGAGCCAAAAGCAGTTTGTCTAAAGCTAAGGAAAAAACAAAAAAACATAAGACTGCACATAGAGGAAGAGTGGTTGAAATATCTCAAAGAATTTTGAGTACTGAGAGGCTTAATCTTATCTAAAAATTATATATTTTAACCACAGATTAAATCATTATGGTACCAAGATTTTTTTAAAAGACAGAAAAAGAAAAGGTAATATATGTAATTTCTAGAAAATAACTGAGTTGATTATCAAGTACAGTCACATTCCCAGATCTGATACAGTTATTAATGCTTTGGAAAACTTCAGTAGATATCCTGAGGAATAACAAAGAGGTTATTTTGATTACTGTTGTTTGTTGCCCTTTAGAAATTTAACCAACTGTATTAAAGAAATTACCCATTATTATTCATTGAGAATTTTTGGCCCTTGATGTTAATAATGCGTTTGTTATTTCCACCTATTTATACATATTTTCCATGAAAGTGCAATTAACTGCAGTTGAGTAGTTTTAGCAACCCTTGAACTACGGAGCTGTATTCATAGAACCCTACTATAACTCTAAGTTCTGGACAGGTCCAAAAACTCAAGGTGTTGACACAACGACAGGAGTAAAACAAGCAATACACCCAAGTCTCTCTGTTCATCAATCTAAATTCCAATCCAAGAGCAGCAATCATCAAGATTTGGTAGTGATATTAATTTAAATATTAAAATACTATTAACTATTGAAGCAAACGAACCACTTCCATAGATGTGATAGTAATGTGCAATACAGTAATTGTGTGAACATTGTTCATTGTTCACTTAACTCTGAGTTAATTACATCTAGTCATTATCACAAAACAGACATTTCTCTAATATCGGGAATTTTCCTAAGTTTCTTATCATTAACTGCGTGTAATGTTTTTATACTTCTATCTAAAGCCAAAGATATTCTTCTTTTGACTAACCTATATAATTTATAACCAGCAAATCCATCTTAATAGTGCTTTTGGAATAGTGATAATAAGTCTAGCCACCTGCTAAGTTTGTAAAGTGACTTTTGGTTGTAAACAACCATTATTTATAGATTGTAATGATGATGGACTGTTTCAAATGTGACTAGAATTTGCAAGATACCAGGTATATGGATGTTTAATTGACCTACCCAGCTTCGTTTCTTTGCAACTGTTATTGTGTAAGTTACGATTTCTGATCTATTACATAAGAGTAAAACTTGAATTCAAATTGAAAATTGATTTTAGAGTTAGGTTATAATTTTTCAGATATATCATAAGATTTGTAATTTACATTGCCTTGGGACTACATTCATTCATCTTTCTACAAATATTTTTGAAATATCTACTCAATGCCAGGCACTGGATAAGCACTGAGAATACAATGATGAACAACAACCAAAAAAAGATAGTGGCCCTGCTCTTAGGGACCATACAGTTTTACAGTCTAGTTGTAGAAATGACAGTAATTAAATAGCTACTTAAGTTCAAAATTAAAATTATGGTAAGATTAAGGAGTAAAGATACACAGTGGGGAAAGAGTGAGCAGTAGGAACAAGTGTCAGGAAACCACATTCTAAGAGTCTGGTCTATATGTGCTATATCTTTCAAAAATATTTTTTTTTCTGCCATGATTGATGAGCTGTAACTGGGATACTAAGGGAATTTGAGTTAAGCTTCAGAGGTTTAGTGTACTTCCTTAAGCCTTGGTCTTAGGACTCAGGTCTCATAGCCAGAGGACAGCTGGGGAAAATCTGTTCAACTTTCTCAGATCCATGTGTTCTTTATCCTACACAATCATGTTTCATATTTACTAAGTGGAGACATTTTGCTTGAAAATTGGGAGGGAAACATTCAAATTCTAGCTGAAATGTAAGCCATTAATTTTAAATAATCCGGGAAAAGGATTTCTTCTATTTTTTTTTCAATTTTGCATTATAATAGCAGCTCAACTAATACATATATAATTTTCTTTCCCTTTTGCTTGTCATGCACTGCCAACATGGACTTCTACAAAGGCTCAGGTTGGTGTTGCAATCTGTTTTGATCTTTACTGTTTTCATTTAGTGAAAAGAAGCTTTGATGTTTTCCTTCACAAATCAGCTTTTTTTCTCTTTGTAAATCCCGATCAAAACATTATTCACACATGGAAGAAAAAAAATCTTCCCAGAGGAGAGTCAGTTGCCTGTATGTTGCTCTTAAATGTAATCCTTTACATCAGCAAAATGACTAGTTCAGAAACACAGAAAATTGATTTATATCTGCTTAAATTTGTTATACCTGGCTTATTTTATGAAATGAAGAAAATGATGCTCTAAGATTTTAGAATCAGCAGAATATATCAGGCTCTGGAAAGGTTTCTTTTCTTTTTTTTTTTTTTTAAAGATGTGTTTATTTATTTGAGAGAGCGAGAATGAGAGAGAGTACATGAGAGGGGGGAGGGTCAGAGGGAGAAGCAGGCTTCCCGCCGAGCAGGGAGCCCGATGTGGGACTCGATCCTGGGACTCCAGGATCATGACCTGAGCCGAAGGCAGTTGCTTAACCAACTGAGCCACCCAGGCGCCCCTCTGGAAAGGTTTCTGATATTAAATCTGCTCTGTACTTTCAGAGTGAATTGGATGGCATTGTGCATGATCTATCTCCATTCTTAACATTGAGAATTCCATACATAACTTCCTACTGAGATGCTGATTTTAGCTCACCAGATTTTTAGCAAATAGCATTCAGCATATCAATAGTTTTCTCTCTTTCAATCTCTCTTTTTGTTTTTTAAAGGAATTAACCTTTTTTCAAGTTTACATAAATATCTCATATAAATCTCAAGTTCCTTTATAGTTTTAATAAATCCACATGCTATTTCTGTCCACCCCAATTTTGTTTGAAATATTGTTGGTCATATAATAAAAACATCAGTGAAGTTTTCAGAGGCTACCTGTATAGTAGACTAGAGTGATATTTATGATGCATTAGGGACCAGGAGCTAAGTACACCTAAAGTGAGCTTGTCAGTCACAGGAGAATCCAGATTTCTTTTCCTGTGCAAAGTTTTACAGGGACTGTCAATGAAAAGTAAAATGGCTAGGTAACTTGGATCCTGTACACTGGGGAGGGTACAGAATGTACAACTCCAGACCTACTCAACCTTCTGTTAATTGGGGTTAGATAGCAGAATTTCAAATTCAAAGAATTTTACGATGTGCTACCTGCTGTTACGTCTAAGCATCATCTACATGGTCACGTTGGTTTTTTCCTGGTCATATGGTATATAAAATTATGACATGATATTCTTAGAGTTGTCTCCCATTTTATGCTCTGGGCATATACAGTTTATGAAGAGGATGCGTTTGCTAAAATTAAGGATTCATTTTACATTCTCATATTTAACTCTCAGATTGTTAAAATGACCTGTCAAGATGTGTTCTTAGAATCCTATAGAAACCTTTTTCTCTGAGCAAAAATGATGACTTTTTGCTAACATGGTACATGCAGCTTGGGGTATTGTTTTCAAGCTCACTGACCCCAGATGTTTCATTTTGTTGATGCAAAGTCATTTCCTTTTTGTAGATTGAAGATAGTGTACATCCTTCTCCTAGTTCATGACATACTTCTTTCTGAATAACCAACCCTTTATCTTATTGATTAGTGTATTTTATTTTTATTTAACTTTACACCAACAAAGACACTCATTTGAAAATTTCCCCCAAAACTTGTTCATAAAATTATTATATAAAAACTAAAAGATTAGAAGTTTAATATAGAGTATAACGTAGAGAATATGTTGTAGAATGGACTGAGATGTAGAGAAAGGGTAAGCAAATATAACTTTGCAGGCATTAGGATCTCGGTCCCAACGCCTCAGCCCTACCATAGTAGCACAAAAGCATTCATAGATAAGATATACACGAATGAACATGTTTGTGACTTAGTAAAATTTAAAGAAATAGGCAATGTCAGTGAAAATAGTAGAGAAAGGTTCTCCCCAAATCCTTTCCTGCATAAAAGCAAAAAGAAAACTGGCAAAAATTGTCCAAGTAACGTTTCTCAGGACTCTGTAAATTAATCAAAAGCTGTAGCAATCTGGGAAACATTTATTCAAGAAAAATGGCTGAATCTCAGAACAGAAAGACTTACTACGTTTTAAATTGTCTTACATCAATGCTCACAACTCCAGCTCCATAGTGTTCTTGAAAGAAGCTACCCACAATCATAGTACAAAAAATAATAATAAGTAGTCTGGCAGCCACTGCAGAGGGTTGAACAGGGTTGAAGGTCCTTCAGAGTACTATTTTTGAAGAATTGTCATTATTTAACTGTCTGGTGGCTCCCTGGAAGAACCCACTCACAAGGCTGGCTTTGTTTGACCTGACTCAGACTGACCCAGTGGGAAGAAGTTGGGGACATTACTCCAAAACAATCAGAGGTAATTGTTTAACTTGTAGCTACCTGAGACAGTAGCTAACAGTTGGGGCAAACAATAGAATAACAAAAGCTTAAAAGGAAAAGCTAGGGAATAAGATGTCCATAGGAGTTTGGAAAAACTCTAACATATTGCTGGGAGTTAAAAGGCCATGGACCTGCAGATAGCTGTGCACATACTTAGGAAAGCCCTAAACAAGACTCTCTCACCTTGGGCTAACCTTCAGGCTCTGTGCAAGCAGAAAATGAACACCAAGAATTGTAAATTACCTGGCTGAATTGTTAAATGTGTGCCCCAACACACACACAGGCACTCGGCAAAGACTGGAGATTTTTTGGTGCCAGGCATTAGAGGGAATCTGTGTCAGATCATTAGACAGAGACATCATTAGGCATAACAAATACAGACTTCACAGAATTAGTTCAAAAAAGTCGATAAATAAACAACAACAAATAGCAGCAACAACAACAAATACTGGAGAGAGAGGGAAGAAGCTGGTCTCCAGAGTTGCCACATTGTATCATTTTAAATGTCTAATTTTTCAACAAAAAAATTATGAGCTATGCAAATAAAAGTATATTTCATACACAGAAAAATTAATTAAAAATGGGCCAAAGACCAAAATGTAAGGGCTAAAACTATTACACTCTTAAAAGAAAACATCAGTGTAAATCTTTGTGACCTTTGTAATCTTGGATTAGACAGTGGATACCTGAAGCTCAAGCTATGACAGGGAAGAAGTGGTAAACTGGATTTCATCAAAGCCAACAGCTTTTGTAATTCTAGGTACATCATCAAAAAACTGCAAAGACAACCCACAGAATGAGACAATATATTTGCAAATCATCTATCTGATGAGGATTTAGTATCCAAGAAATATAAAGAAATCTTACAACTCAACACTAAGAAGACTAATTAATCCATGGGTACAGATCCTTAGTAGACATTTCTCCAAATAACATATGCAAATGGCCAATAAGCACATGAAAAGATGCTCAGATGCTAAACATCATTAGTCATTAAGGAAATATAAATCAAAACCACAATGAGGTATCACTTCACAGCCACTAAGATGTCTATAATCAAAATAAAGACAAAACAATAAGTGTTGAATGTAGAGTAAGCATAACCCTTGTACATTCCTAGTGGAAATGTAAATGTTGCAGCACTTTGGAAAACCCTTTGGCAGTTAACGGGTAAGCATAAACAGTTTCCACATGACCCAGCCACTCTACTCCGAGGCGGATGGCCAAGAGAATTGAAAACCTCCAATGCAAACACTTGTACACAAATGTTCATAGCATGATTATTCATACCCAAAAGATGAAAACAACCCACATGTCCATCAACTATCCAAAAATGGATAAACAAATTTGGTTTATCGATACAGTTGAATGTTACTCCGCCATAAACAATAATAAAGTACTTATTCATGCTACAACATGGATGGACCTTGAAAATATTATGCTAAGTGAAAGTAATCAGACACAAAAGGCCATATATTATATGATTTCATTTATATGAAGTGTCCAGAATAGACAAAAAAAAAAAAAAGAAAGCAAAAAGTAGATTAATGGTCGGTTGCCAGGGGCACAGGGAAGGAGAGAATGGATAATGAATGCTAATGTGGGTATAAGGTAGCTTTTCAGGGTGATGAAAATATTATGGAACCAGAAGTAGTAATGATGATTGCACAACTTTACATATGCATTTTAAAACACTGAATTGTATACTTTAAAAGAGAGAATTTTAGTATATGTAGATTATATCTCATTTAAAAAAAAAGGGGGGGCAGGCCATATTTGACCCATGGGCCATAGTTTACCAACACACAAAAGAAAGGATTTGTGTCATCTTTGTTTATCCAATGTCGAAGGAGGTTCTGGGCCAGTCTTACATAGTAGAACATCAGTAATATCAATGAATTAATGCAGGAGTGAATGAGTAAGTTCAACACATCTAGTTCCAGCTGTTAAATAATCTATAACTGCTGTTATAACACGTATCTTTAAAGAAGAACAGTTCGCGTTATATTCATCCTGTCTTCCTTCTGTTCCTCATCAATGTCTTATACTCTACCTTGTAAGTGATCACTAAATTGTCAATAGTTTTTAATTAAGTCTTGCAACGTAGGGCACTTTATATGTCTCAGCTATAAAAAGATTTTACCTTTTTAGGAGGAATCATTTCATGCTCAAATGTCAAAAATTGATGTGACTATAGAATTGTAAATACCCCTTGTATCTTTATCAGAAATAGTAGTGCTATTTTTGGAATGACTGAAGTTGTTTTGCTGGCTTAGCTGTCACTGATCGTACATCTCTTTTCCTCAGCAATGTACTAGGTGCTGTAGAAGATGAGAAAGCATAAACTTGAAGACATTTGTCTCTTTCTCTCCCAGGTTTTGAGCTTGCAGTGTTAGAAACGATTCACAGTTTATTAGGTTAATCTACTTGGAAATACAGGTGTGTTTTTGATGAAGGAAGTGGTGCAGTTGGACGAGATGATCATATAGCTTACTTTCAGCTTCAAAATTCCTTCAGTTCCATGTTTCAATGCTCATCTTCCTCGAAACAGATATTACTTATTACAGTGAACTATCAAACTCTCTAAAGCTCATATATCATTATTGTTCTTCTCTTGAAAGTAAGTATTACAGTCAGAAGATGAAAAGAAAAGGCTAGACCCTGAGAGTCCCTTAAGTGAGCTGCCAGGAAATCAATGGCAGAACCTGATACAAAGCCCCTTTCTCACAGCTTCCTTGTCTGCTCCACAAGAACACAGATGATTTTTCACACAGTATAAAGGATCACTTCATGAGTGAAATGGAGCCACCCCCAAAGAGGACCCCATTATTAACTTACTAGGATCCCACCAAAGAATCCAATAATGGAGAACCAGAATCCAATACAAGTAAAGTACTTGATGCTGCCCATCTCCTAACTTGCTCTACTAATGCCATTTTATCAATCCAAAGCTGGGTGATTCCTGCAAAGAAAGAATATTTTAACAAGACCCCATTCCACAAGTGAGATGCCAGCTCAGATCTAGAACCATAAATCCTAGGCTTCCTATAGTTTAGTTCAACAGGAATTTATGTCAAGGGCCCTGCACATGCCAGGTGCTATGTGCAATGCAAGAGATGTGCCAGGTATCACCTCCATCTTCTGAGAGATCCCGTAGTCACTATGAGCCTGGCTCCCTCACACCAGCAGAGTCTGCCTTTAGCCAAGGATGGTGAATATTACCTGCTTTTAAAGGAAGACAAAGTCAATCCTTTTAGTATATGTGCTGCCGAAGCGAGCACCAGAGTCAATCCTTTTAGAAGCTTGTATGTTTCTTAATTCAAGACATCCGTAATTGGAATGGGAAAATGGGGTAATACTGTCCAATTACTAGCATCTACATTCAGAGATCAGAAATTTAGAAACGAGAGAATTTTGAAATCATATAAATCTAAAAACATATAAGGCTCTGAATTCATTTGGATATCTACTTCCAAATCTTGGGACCTGAGTATAATTATAAGCAATTAGATTTCAATTATTAGTGCATAATATTAAAATTCCTGAAAATTAAATATAAAGAGGGCAAAACTTTTAGCTTCATGGTTTGATCTAGGTGTCTGCTCTCCAGGAAACATGCTCAGAGAAATATTTCTGCACTCATTCATACTTACACCAATATACATCTATTAAGCACAAAGTATAAACCAGGGATACAAAATAACTTTATACCCTATTATTTATTTTGGTGGGGCAGGGAGGGTATTTGCACAAAATATGATTTCTGGAATCCTTAAGTACAGATCCCAGAAAGGCTGCTGTTGGTTGCACATACACAGGTGTATTTATGTTATAACCGTTTATCTGGGCCAACTTTGTAGAAACACGTCTGCTTTATGTAAATGGGTTAACTGATCATTCTGTAGCACATTTTAAGACCTTCACTGTCAGGTTTTCCGAATAACCTGTGTTTGGCAAGTACCTAGGAATAGGTCCATTATTTTTGTTGTATATAGTAATACTTGTTCTTGTCACACATGACTCCTGACTTACCATCAGCTATCTTCCCTTTGGTCAAAAGAAAGTTTACTAAAACGGAGGCCAGGTAAGGTCTGCCTTAAATGATCATTTTCCTGCAGCAGTCTTCTGTTTTTATTTCGTGAAGAACCAGAAAGGTCTGCCTCCGTCCCTGTCTCTTTCTCACTGTCTGTCTCAGAAGAAGAATATTTGCAACAAAATACTCTATTCCATAAAGCAGCAGTTTCCTATTAGTCCCTAATAAGAGTCTCTGACTGATGAAACTGGGGTGGAAATCGGAGCCAGGATCCCAATTTATCACCATGTAAGTGAATGGCAGGGATTCCATTATCCAATCAGTCTTGCCTCTCAGTTCTGCAAAGGTCAGGCTGTGCTATCCTGGGTTATAAAGCATCACGTGTGGCTCTGTGTTTCACTTTAACTTTGTCCCCGACACATTGGGTTTGTTATGGGAGGACTCACACTAAGAGTTCATATTTTACAAAGCCATTTGTGCTGTGTCTGGCCTTGTATTTTAACAGGGAAGACTGTTAGAGCACACTGCAGTCTGAGAACTGCTGCTTTATACATTTATGTACAGAAGAAAAAGATCATTCTGTATGTGTGTATAACACGTAACCTCTTTGTGCAAAAAGTCTCTTTAGGGACATTTTGTAATTATTTTCCTCTCTGGCTCCAACCTATAAGGAATTAATCATTGTATTTGTTTTTTGTTGGATGAAAAGTTAGTGATCTCCTCCTCTCCTCTCCTCCTGCCTGTTATGATAGGATCATTTAGAAATTAGCCAAATTAGGAATGGAGTTTGCAGTCAGCAATTCTTATGTTGTTCCTTCTTTTTAAATTGGTTTTACTAAACAGGAAAATGACCATCGTTTTATTTCTTTCTATTTAAAATTTTGATGGCTCTTTTTCTCTTTGACTTCCTGATTGACTTTGAAATAGTGCTATATGAGAACTCTGCATTTCAGAGTTAATGAAGGTAAGGTTTATTTGTGATAATGATTAAAAGACTATAGCCTGATGGACCTAGAGCTCTCATTACATGTGCAACAGTTTTGAGGCTTTCCTTTTGGCCGTGATGCTGGAAGCCAGTTTGTGCTTGCCTACTCTGAGTATTGGTAAGTTCTGAGCAAACCTTCCAAAGACCAGATTGCTTTTCAGGTCATACATGGCATCAGATTTATTCTGACTAAGCGAACTTAAGACAAAATAAGTTGGTAAATATGTCATGAAAAGTTTTCTGGGCAAATACCCAAGAGTTTCTGCTGTTCTGCTCATTAGCAATACTCCCTGGAATTTAGGGCTCTTGGGAAACTGATGTCTTGTCTTTTTCTTCACAGTTCTCTTGGTGAAAAAGAGGAAGCTTTCATGTGTCCCTATGTTCTAGAATACACTAATATTAAATGATTTCAAAAAGTAGCACTGATATTTGGGTTGTCTCTTTCATCTTCACTTCCAAATCCTGGTGTCTCTTCTTCCTCGTCCTGTTGGTAGCTTTGTGGAAATAGCAGTTACGAAGATCATTATTCCCAAACTGTAGCCTCCTACTGGGACTGCTGCCATTTCTGCCTTGCTCAGAGTTCTCCTGCACTTTCATCTCCCTCCCGTTTGAGGTGACTAATGTTCCCCACACTTAATTTGGAATATATCTCTTAATACAAATCTCAGAAATTTTACTGGCTCCCATTGTCTACAAATAAAATTCTGTCTAATCTCATATTCCCATTTACTTACCCCAGCTAGCCACAGTCTCCAGGCTTCATCTCATATGTACTGGGGCCCTTGTGTACAGCTTATGAGAATTATATTTACATTTTGGTTCGTTTGCTTGATTAGCAAATCTCTCATCCAAAGTAGTTCCTATTAGATTATCCTAACTAGGGCTATTCTTCTTTGTGCATTTGTATATGAGAGTCTGGCCACACAAACATAGGATTTCTCTGCCTAATTGGTGTGTAACTTAGATTAAACTGCTTCTTTACACAATTACATTTTTATCATCCAAATTATATTGATTTCCTAGGCATGTTTTCATAGAGTTTTTGCATTTAGTGAGTGAAGAAACAGTTGCATGAATTCTAGAGTATAGGGATAGCATGATGGTCTCAACTACTGAGAATAAGTGGGAGCTAACTGTACAAGATTCTGTCCCAGCAAAGGCCCACAAGGAAACTAAAGACTTTCCCCCAAATTTTCACTTCTGTTTGACACTTAAATAGCTGCAAGCCTCAGGCCAAACTCCTTCTCCTCCCTTTCTTGAAAACCCTAAACAATACCATATACCTTTCTGATCTAGATACCCTTAGGACGTCTGTTTCTAAGAACTGAGATCTGTTCATCTCTGCTTTATGCCTCTAACTTGTAAAACTTTTGTGACCTGCCAGAAGGCAGGAGTTTCCATTTCAGACTCTTGTCTACAGAGAATGAAAGCTTTCTTTCCTCCCCTGATTTCTTGTGGTCATATTCTGTGACCCAAATAAGTGATAAACTCACTCACTTTCTCTTTCTCTCCATCCATCCATCTATCTATCTATCCATCTTATCTTTGCACCAGACTCCTAGACAATATCTCATATATAGTAAGGACAGACATGTTTTTTTTTCTCTAGTCAGGTTTCCATGGCGCAACCTAACCCTTTGAGACACATACCTCTTCTTAAAATTTTTAATAAATTTTTATTGTGGTAAAAATACTTAACATGAGATCCACCCTCTTAACAAATGTTTGTGTATAATACAGTATTTGTTATCCATAAGCACAGTGTTGTACACAGAACTCTAAAATTTATTCATCTTGCATAACTGAAATTTTATATCCATTATTTAACATCTCCCCATTTCCCTCTCCCACAGCCCCTGACAACCACCATTCTATTCTTTGCTTCAATGAGTTTGACTATTTGAGATACCTCATATAAGTGGACTTATGTAGTATTCATCCTTCTGTAATTAGCTTATTTCACATAATGTCCCCAAGGTTCATTCATAACCTCTTTTCTGAAGAGCTATTAGTTCAACACTTGGAGAGTTTTCTGGAAGTATCCATGATATTGGCATGGGGTTGTTGGTTTTTTTCCCCCCACTTCAGTGTGACTGATAACTGCAATCCGTGCTATGAAAATCCAAAGGACCACCATGACAGTAGTCCCTGGCATGCTATGAGCAATCTACAAAATGCCATCTGATTTCTTATCATAACAGCATGGCTGTGGGTGGAAACTCCCAGGGTGTTGGAAAAGTCGATCCAACTCTGGAGTGAGTTTCCGCCTCTCATTCTACCTTTTATGGTTGTTTACGTAGTGCTGAGGTACAGTGTGTGGGCCTTATAGTTCAACTTGCCCCAACTTGTCTATGTCAATATGTTCCCTCAATTCCGTACCACATATCAGGCACAGAGGGAGTCCAATCAGTGCCCGTGTGTGTGTGTGTGTGTGTGTTAGTGCTTTACTGTAGAATATCGTGCACTGTATAGGATCTCCACAATCATCACTTTTGTTGATTGTCCATTACCATGCAGTTCACTTTAAGACTGTGGTTTCATAGTCACTTAAATCATGCACAATAAGAAATGTAAATCTGCTACCAGGGAAATAGAGTATGAAGGATTAAAAAAAGAAATAATGCATTGTTCTTTGTTTGCCATTACAAATAATGTAAACTCCATTAGCACAGATAAATGAACTTTAACCATGGTCTTTTACATGAGGACTTGGTGGCTCCCCAATATTAAATACCCTCTATAAAGTTCAGGCTATGTGTAATATCCTTGAAGGAGGCAGGAAACATGGGGAAGGGGAGGAAGTATATGCATAACTTGGGGCCCTACTTAGTCTCTGTACCCATACTAATCTCCACCTCCACCCCCACTGTTGGAACAGAGGACTGCATGAATGACAGAGGTAGCTTAGCTGTGAGAGGATATTCATCTTGATTCTGATGACACTGTGCTTAAAAGATCATCAGTGGTATTCAGACTGGAGGTAAGGGGTTGAGTGCTTTAGACCATTAAAAAAGGAAAGGGAAAAAAAAATCCAGAGTTTAGACCTTCTGTATAAGAAATATTATTCTATATTCCGTTTAGAAAAAAGGCTACTCTGTACAACATATCTTCTGTCAAAATAGAAACAATAATGTGACTTTAAGGCATAGATAGCCTCATTGTTAGTCCATTTTTTTCTCTTCTTTTTTTTTTTTTTTTTTGTATGTAAGGGCAGTAGTTCTCTGTGTTTTTGTTACAAGGATCTTGCACTCTTAGCCAGCCCGGATTGAGAAACTTTCTAATGAGCGATTTCAAATTCAGAAGCACTTTCAAGTTAAAACTTCATTAATCACAGCATTGCCTACTACATTCATTTGATGAGCAGTGGTGACAATATGTCTGAGATTGTATTATTCATTGAGACTACAGACAAGGTTTGGTATGGGGAATGCATTTACGGGCCCCTCGATACAACGCTACAGTTAACATAGTCTGTACATCTGACACAGAAACTGCTGCTCTTAGAAGATGAGGAATGTAGCCACCTCCATTACTTTGCTAATAAACTTCCCATTGGCTTGAAAGCTCAATAATTTGTCTACAAATTTTGCAAATAAGATTCATTCAGCATTATGAGGTTTGTTTTGAGATTTTTTTAGGGTGAAAACTGAAAAGAAAACATACAATGCATATATAAAACCACTGGTGAATCTCACAAACCAGGCATGGTGATAAGCTCAGGGCATGCTCAGGAAATCTTTTCAATTGCTGTGTAGCCAGAGAAGCTAGTGTGAGAAAATGTCTTGGAAGAGGAAGACAGCCAGGGCCTTAGACTTGAACATTGAAGCTGGAAATGACAGTTGCCTACCTCGCAAGTATGGATCGCTTTTTTCCAGATTCTCAGAAAGCCTGACTCCAAATGCTGCCCTCTTGAGCAACACACTGTACAAATGATAGGCGTGATAGTTTTCCCACCGATACCAATTTAAAAACAGTTGTGGATTTTTTTTTAACCCCCCATTCACACAAAGAATTGCAACCATCTAAAAGACTCAGGCCTGCTCTTCCATGTTTAAAATGGAAGTTGGTTTTCTGAGATACTTCTTGGTTTTTTGAAATTATGAAAAGAGATTCCATACCTGAAGCCTTGGGATGAATTGCTTGTGCAGTTTTATATATATATAAAAATATATAGCAATAGGCATCATCTACTGTATAGACATATTTGAAAATTCTGTTTTTGGTTTTCCCTTTTTAGGAATTTATAAATATTAGCATTATCTTACTCATTGAAAAGATATTCTCAGAGCATGGAATGTGCCCAAACAAGCTAAAGAGATGAAACCCACGCACTGTTTGCATCAGCAGAGTGGGATTCTAAATTCATCTCAGTTTGAGCACGAGCCTAGTCATTCATCTGCTATGAATGACTAACTGGGCATCTTCAAATTTTATTTATTTTTACCTAGAAATAGGGATTCTGCTAACCTTGTGTAACTCAAATGATCCTGATGATTAAGACCAGAGACATAAAGTGTCTTATACAAGCTATAAAGTTCTACACAGCATTATATGGTGTCATTGATAACCGGGGGCCAGTGATGGGCACATTGTAAAGCATGTAGGTGCAGTTGCATGAGGACTGAATTTTAGCACCACATGTATTATATTAAGTACAGACAGGTATAAATGCATGATTAACACAAATGGAAGCAAAAGTTTACTTGCCTAAATGTGATACTTTCCAGTCATTCAGACATTCATAATGGAGGAGTGCATAACTTAGTTGCTGACTGAATGAGAAAAAGGGCAAAATTTGGTTGAGGGAGGATATAGTATAGAGGACCCTTCTGAAGGGAAAGCATGAACCCTGGAGGAGGAAAAAGAGGAGACAGACAACTAGTGAAGGGCTGGGGGGAAAGCTCTTTGAATTAAGAGATGAGGGTCCTAGACCTGAGGCAAATTTGTACATCTTATATTAAAAGCTCACAACATTTGGGGGAGAATGGAACCCATAGTGCTTTATTGATCTCACCACTCCAAGAAGACTATTTCCTCTCACAGGCCAATGGTACAGACCCTGGCTCAGATTTGCAGGAATTTCTGGCCCTAGATGGGCTTTTGAACTAATTGTCAAGTTCTACTAAGTAACCACAGTGTCCGGTATGGAAGTCTCCAGCCTGAAGATTTCTGTACGGGTGTTGACTGGCAGCTTCACTGGAGCAAAGGGTTTTGACTGTAGAAAATTGGAATTCATGAGTTTTCCTTTCTTCATTTTTGTGTTTATTGTGGTTATTGTTCGTTTGCTTTATTTGAGCCCTTGAACCCTAGGACTCTGATATGCAGTAATGACATCTGCTGAGCTCCAGAGAGACCCTGCTTGCAAGTTTATGCCAGGGAAGTCCATCTATAGTTGGAGATGAGTATCAGAAAATAGTACTTAATTAAAATGATCAATTACAACGAGCAGAGACTTATTTAATAAATATTAAAAGACCGACTCAATGAATGAGTTTATGACTCTGGAACTAGCAAAATTATAAAAACACAATTCCCCACTGAAGAAGTAATAAATAGAACTCATTACTAGGAGAATGAAATGTTGCCTCTCTGAGGATTTAGATTTTTCAGTGGCATTTTTAGCATCTATGGCCCTATTAAACCCTGTTATTTTCTTCCCAATTTGTGCCATTTAGGAATGATTTTCATTTAACTTTCCCGTGGCTCATTTCTCTCCTTCAGAATTTCCATACGATTCCTTGATAAAGTCCATGCTTTAACAACTTCCATTAAAAAACTGTAATAAGCACCAACTAAATAGCAATATGATATAGCCAGAACATAAAGGACTGACAGGAGAAGAAATTGGCCAGCTGGGTAGTTAGTTTTTATTCTTGAATGCCTGCTGCGCTTTTTGCCTCTTGTGGTTGTTTTCAATCCTCTAGATAAGATTCCATGCCTAATGGACAAGGACTCTAAGGAGACAGTTCTCACAATTCTTAAGGAACAGCCTTTCTTTCCCATAACAAAATCATCAAGCAGCACCTTTTGATGACATAGTGATTGCTATTCTTCACCCCAGCCCCATAATGGAAAGAAAAGGTTTTTATTTTTTGCTCCTTCCTTGTCCTTTGGGCTTTGTAAAATACCCCTTACATGTTCTATTTAGTGGGCCTATGTTCTCTAGAGAATTGTGTGAGAGTCATTTAGCAACCTGGGCCCCTTTCAATTCACCCAGTACTTATTGAACCCACTCAGTGCCCCATGTCTTGTGAAATACAGACATTATGGAAACTTTGTTTCCGCCTGCCTAAGACTCAAGAGTTTTTTGAGTAGTCACCTACACAAATGCTGCTTGTCCAGGTCTGACTTTGGTTAGGACTAGAAGCATCCTTAGGTGTGAAAAGTACAAATTGTGTTTCTCTGAGCTTACTTTCTCACTTTTATTTAAAGTGAGAAGTAGACTTATTATATAAAGTGAAAAGGAGACATTAAGACCAAGATGAGAAAAAGAGCTAAAGTAGTGTGAAAAATAGGAAACACTTAGAAAAAGAGTCAGGTGATGACTTTATTAAATTTGTCTGCTCCTCCAGCAAAACACAATGAGGTTCTAACCACCAGCACTGTCCCAGCCCCTGTACATAATGTTATAATCTGGCAACAAGTCTCTTAAAACTGAGACTGTCACTGAGTACCAAAAACATGTCAACTAGGGGTCATGGGAAAAGTCTTGTGGAAGTGATGGGGTTTACTTGGGCTTTGAAGGAAGGATAGGGATTTATCAGCTAGAAGTGACAGTATGAGCAATATTAAAATAGCATACACATATGGGGGAAAAATCAAGTAAATCCATGTGAATCTTGTTTAAGAGGTACTATTTTTTTTACTCATTAGTTAAAGGGGTGGGTCAACATCTTCCTGCAAAGATACGCTCCCTATCTTCCAACAGCTTTTCATTGAGGTTAGCTACTCTGCTTAGCTGTAGATTGCAAAGCATAAAGAGTAAAAATAGTAAATCAAATATACAACCAGACATTCAAATGTTTATATCAGAGCAACATGCAACTACACAGGTTTTCATTTTTCTAGCTGTCTTTGGGCTTTATGTAGGAGGTAGGGTAGAAATGTAAACTCTGCTTAGTATTGATAGCTTTAGAAAAATAAGTCCCTCTCAGGATATTCCATCCATTTGCTCTCAAATTCATGCATGAGGTATGGGAAAATACTTTGTTAATTAATATTTCCATCTACCCCTGGTTTGTACAAAGTGCTTTGGCAGACTTTCATGTATCTCATATGAAAGCCAAAGAGCTTTATTTAAATTGTCTGTTACACATTGAAAAGTTTACAGAACAAGCCCACAAATTCAGTGCAGTCTTTATTTTTGTGGTAGAGTGGAGTTGGCTAAACCCTCAGCTGTCATCAGCTCACTTTCCAGGTGTCTGTTCCATTGGGGTCCTGTCTTTCATTTTGATAGATTTTTCTCTTACCTCTACCATGCCAGGAGTTGGGCAGGCTTTTCTCCCTTACAAGTTATTTATTACCTCCTTATTCTAACGTAGGTTCTGCTTCCAAACCTTTCGTTTCAGTCTTGGCAGCATTCACAGCATGAAATGTGCTGCTTTTATTACTTAATTCCTTACTTTCCTACACCTACTTCCACTTTTATTTTCCCATCTCCTTTCATTTTGCCTTCACATATTTTTCACTTTGTGGTTTTCCTTTTCCTTGTGTGCTCTACATGAGAGAGCCAGAACCCCACAGTTAAAAATAGTTTCTGACATTATTTGTGATTCCTAAGATGTAGTCTCACAAATAACCTTTTCTCATTTGATTTCCATCTGACATGCTGACAGTGCTCCAATCTTGTTTTCTGATTATCCCATTACATAGTGCTTTCCCTCTCATTTAGTGGAAACTTGCAAGTAATGGTTCTGTTTGGATAGCGCTGCCTAGTCATCATTTACAATTTTGTGGAATTAGAAAGGCAGTGGGAGAAAAGAACTCAAGCTTAAGTTCTTACTTAAAAGGAAAAGCATTAATTAACTATTTTGGTAATAGGTTGACTCCGTCTTCATCAGCATGCTATACTAGAGCCATCTTTGTGATCTAGAGTAACCTATCATGCAATGAAACATCTTCTTACTGAGAGTGCTGTGCTCTATATTGAGTAATGCATTTTAAATTCTGTCTTAAAAAGGCAGGCAAACTCAATTGACTACCCAATGGGATACAGTTTCAGGGAAAAAAATCATCACAAACAAGTGCATAGGAAGTAACCTAAGAATTCATTTACTGTAATCATTGTTTTTACCATAAAATTGTAAATATTCACAGTCAGTAATCAGTCATGCCCAGTCTCTAACAGTCTAGTAGTGTTTGTCGTGTGTGTGTGTGTGTCTGTGTTATAGCTATGCTCTGAAAATATCCTACAAATAGCCGAATTCATATAAAGCCACAATACCCAGGAGGCTAAATGATTGCCTGTTAGCATTGATCATTTGGGGGCATAAAAAGAAATTTCCCGTGCAAATACCACTTTTCTTATGCATTCTAAGGACCTCTTATATTCAAGAGTAAATTTTCCTTATATATATTTGTTTCAATTGACATCTTAAAGTACATCTGAAAATACAGTATGCCATATAATTGAGAGCTGGACCATCTAATAGATGCTGTGTGAGGTCTTTCGGGAAATGAAATGGTAATGGAATTCCTATTCTCAGTGGTAGGAAATGACTGTCCTTTGTTTATGTCTTAGTTGATTTCCCCTGTATGTTTCTTTAGGCAAGTCAGTAATTTCAGAGAAGCCAAATACATCTTGCTTTTTGGGAGTGTAATTTGGCTGTTTTAGCCAGAGTATAGTTCTTGGGTTATGTTCAACAGGCATTACTAAAAGATAGGCTCTTTTTATATAACTTGTAGAGTTCCACATAATTTTTTTTTCCTTTCCTGTTCTTGACAGGTGCATGAGGCAGTCCTATGCTACAGTGAATGCAATCAGTATTCCTGGATTGTAGAACACTGGTCTCCATGCAAAATCCCCAATGAGCTGAGGTCTCTGCGCTGCGGAGAAGGAATGCAATCTAGGAAAATCAGGTGTGTGGAAATGGAGACATTTGGGAAATGGGGCAGAGGAACGTATACCTTTTTATTAAAAAACAGTGTTTATCCAAGTGCACTCTAATTTTCATACTACATACTCTGGCTTTTGCTCATCATTAAGTTTGTATAGAAGTATATGTGCCTTAACTGCCATGTGTACAGTGGGATTTCCTCTGCAGTGTAGTCACAATCCCTACTGTTCCCTGCAAATGACTTCAGTGGGAAAGCTAACTGCATGGAGCAGGCTAGCATCCCTTCACTGATCCACAGCCATAACTGTTAACAAATTGGGAGATTTTGGCTGTGATACCATGTCTCTTTTTTGGTCTATGGGTAGTGTAGTTGATGGACATTATCTTTTTTTTATTTTTTATTTTATTATGTTAATCACCATACATTACATCATTAGTTTTTGATGTAGTGTTCCATGATTCATTGTTTGTGCATAACACCCAGTGCTCCATGCAGAACGTGCCCTCTTTAATACCCATCACCAGGCTAACCCATCCCCCCACCCCCTCCCCTCTAGAACCCTCGGCCTGTTTCTCAGAGTCCATAGTCTCTCATGGTTCGTCTACCCCTCCGATTTCCCCCCCTTCATTTAATTTTGAATGTCAGTACATTGAAAAGGTCAATTTAAACCCTCACTATTGGTCTTGGAAACTACAGTCTGAGAATACTTATGAACTATAGTGATGAATTTTAATATAAAAAGAGCACACCTCTGAAAGAATTTAGTGAATTCTGGGTTATTTACGGAGGGATCTTGTTTAAAGTTTTTGTTTTGTAAATACAGCAGTGTAAGCAAAGGAAACACTTGGTCTGAGTTTGTCAAAATGGCCTATTTAAGAATGATTTGGAAAGAATGAATTTCTTTACCAACTGAGAATATGGTAATAAATGTTAGACTGAACAAGCGAAAACTAAAATATTAATGATAAACAATGATTAGTGTGTAAAATCAAGAAGAAAATATAGTTTAGTCAACTATTCAATTGCATGAGCAGAGAGTATCATTTTGTGAGATTTAGGAAGCTCCATTTCAAATGGACAGACAGTTCTCAAATCCTATAACTCCTTGTTGAGTTAACTGTGAGATTGAAGTCAGTTGCTAAGGCAGACTCTACTTATATATGTTGATTGTTATTCAATATCAGTGAACTTACTTTATTCAGTAATTCAGTATATACCCACCATTTCTGAGACTTAATCCCAGTGTTGCAAAATCACTGGTAGCCATGTTGGAAGAAGTAGCTATTCGTGAAACGGTCATCAAGCCAAGCAAATGGCTAATAGACGAATTGTCTTTCTTTCACTTTGTTAGTTCCCCTTTCCTCTGGGGACTGGTGTGTTCATGCTGTCACAGACTTTTTTCTCTTCAAAATCTATGTCTCCACTGTCTTGTTCTCATGGTTTTGAGAAATGACTGATCAACCTAGCTTATTAAGTAACAAGCAGATGAGCTGTGATACCTCCCACTCGCATCCCAGCCAGGCCTCTTAGCAGTACTAAAGCAAAATCTCAGGAGAGAAAGGAAGGCTTTAAGAGAATAAATTGCTACTGACAGAATTATGGCAGGCTGACGGAGGAAAAACATACTTAAACAAGAAAGTCTTTAAGCAATACTTCTCAGCTCAAACTTACAGAGCTTGATATAATACTAATACCACAGCTACTGAATACCACTCTGTTATGAGGTGAATTGCATTCCCCAAAAATCTATGTATTATAGACCTAAACTTCAGTACCTCAAAACAAGGCTATATTTGAAGATAGACTCTTTAAAGAGGTAATTAATGTTAATGAGGTCTTTGGGATGGGCCCTAATCCAATCTGATTCATGTCCTTATAAAAAGAGGAGATTAGGACACACACACACACACAGGGAAGAGCTTGTAAAGACACAGGGAGTGTAATCATCAAGACAGTATGGTACTGGCACAAAAAGAGACACATAGATCAATGGAACAGAATAGAGAACCCAGATATGGACCCTCAACTCTATGGTCAAATAATCTTTGACAAAGCAGGAAAGAATGTCCAATGGAAAAAGGACAGTCTCTTCAATAAACGGTGCTGGGAAAACTGGACAGCCACATGCAGAAGAATGAAACTGGACAATTTTCTTACACCATACACAAAGATAAACTCGAAACAGATGAAAGACCTAAATGTGAGACAGGAATCCATCAAAATCCTAGAGGAGAACACAGGCAGCAACCTCTTCGACCTCGGCGGCAGCAACTTCTTGCTAGACGTGTCTTTAAAGGCAAGGGAACAAGAGGAAACAAGAACTTTTGGGACTTCATCAAGATAAAAAGCTTCTGCACAGCAAAGGAAACACTCAGCAAAACCAAAAGGCAACCTACAGAATGGGAGAAGATATTTGCAAATGACATATCAGATAGAGGGCTGGTATCTGAGATTCATAAAGAACTTACTGAACTCAACAGCCAAAAAAGAAATAATCTAGTCAAGAAATGGGCAGAAGACATGAAGAGACATTTCTCCAAAGAAGACCTACAAATGGCCAACAGACACATGAAGAAATGTTCCATGTCATTCGGCATCAGGGAAATACAAATCAAAACCACAATGAAATACCACCCCACTCTAGTCAGAATAGCTAAAATTAACAAGTCAGGAAACAACAAATGTTGGTAAGGATGCCGAGAAAGGGGAACCCTCTTAAACTGTGGGTGGGAATGCAAGCTGGTACAGCCACTCTGGAAAACAGTATGGAGGTTCCTCAAGAAGTTAAAAATAGAGCTACCCTATGACCCAGCAATTTTACTACTAGGTATTTACCCCAAAGATACAAATGTAGTGATCCAAAGGGGCACATGCACCCCAATGTTTATAGCAGCCATGACCACAATAGCCAAACTGTGGAAAGAGCTGAGATGTCCATCGACAGATGAATGGCTAAAGAAGATGTGATATATGTATACATATAATATATATATATATGATGGAATATTACTCAGCCGTCAGAAAGGATGAATAGTTACTATTTACATCAACGTGGATAAAACTGGAGTGTATTATGCTGAGCAAAATAAGTCAATCAGAGAAAGACAATTACCATATGGTTTCACTCATGTGGAATATAAGAAACAGTGTGGAGGACCATAGGGGAAGGGAGGGAAAACTGAATGGGAAGTCATTAGAGAAGGAGAAAAACCATGAGACTCTTAACTAGAGGAAACAAACTGAGGGTTGCTGGAGGGAAGGTGGATGGGGGGATGGGGTAATTGAGTGATGGGCTTTAAGGAGGGCATGTGATGTGATGAGCACTGGGTGTTATACATAACTGATGAATTATTGAACATTACATGTGAAACTAATGATGTACTATATGTTGGCTAATTGAATTTAAATGAAAAATAAAAAATAAAATACACAGTTCATCAGCCATCTACAAGCCAAGGAGAGAGGTCTCAGCAGAAACCAACCCTTCCAGGACCTTGATCTCAGACTTGGAGCCTCAAGAACTGTGAGAAAATAATTTCCTATTGTTTAAGGAAACTAGTCTGTGATATTTTGTTGTGGCAGATTTTGTTGTATGCTTTATGTGTATGATCACATTTAAATATGTGAAGCAGATTTTCTGGGTATCTTGCATTCCAAACCATTATTGACCTTAATAAGACACTGTTATAATGAATAAAATAGCTTATCCTTCTCTTTCTTGAAACTTCCAAACTGGGGGACATCTTCATGGTTCATCTTGGATTGCAATAATTTATTAATTCAAAAAATATTCTATGTATCAGGCAGTCTAGGCAGTGGGGATAAAAGAAAAGTGAACAAAATTTCTATCCTCAAATAACTTACAGTGGCAGAGAAAAAGATAAACACATAAATATAATGGAATGTCTTTGCTGGGAAATGCCAAGAAGAAAATAAAATTCGGTTGGAGTGATGGGGGATACTGTTTTGGAGAGGTTGGCCAGCAAAATATCCAAGCAGACATCTGAATAAAATGAGAGACCTGGATGAATATAAAGATCTAAAGAAAGAAATCCCAGGGAGAAAGAGTTTCCAAAGTAGTAATCTTCTTGGCTTGTTATAACAAGATGAATAGCAAGGTGTCCTGTATGGCTGGTGCCAGTACTCAAATCATACAATCTTCTAAAACAAAGTAAAAGGATTTTTTTCTAACTGCAAATGGAAGCCATGAAATGTTTGAGACAGAGGAAATGACATAGTCTTATTTACATTTGAAAGGACTTGTTGGATGTAAAGAAGGTGTTTTGGGGGGTATATAAATAGAAGCAGGGATGAAGGTTTCAAAGACATTCCAGAATTCCTGGTGGGAGACACTGATGGTTGGGCTGGGCTTGGTAATAATGAAGGTGGTGAGAAGGTCACATTTGGACTATATTTGGAAGGTACAGACCGCAGGATTTATTTATAAAGTGATTGTAGAACGTGGAAGAAAGAAAGCATCAAAGATGACTGCTAGGTTTTAGTGCCTAACAATCATAGGAATGATGGTGCCATTTGTTGAGATGAGGAATATTAGAAGCAAGTTTGAGAGAGAAAAATCAAAAGCTAGCTTGTGAACAAATTAAATTTGCCTTCCAACTGTGACAATACAGACTAGAGTTCAGAAAGAGACAGTGGTATAAATTTGGGCATCAACAGCTTATACATTTGATATATATTGATAAGAAAAGACAAGAAATTGAGCCCTGGGGAACTCCAGTATTCATAGATAGAGAAAGTTCTACAAATGAGACAGAAAGAGCTGTTGGAGAATGAGGAAAACCAAGAAAATGGGAAAGCAAGAGGGTTTTTCAAGAAAAAGAGAGCAATCAGTTGTTTCAAATGGGTCTCAGAAATTTAGTAAGATGACAATTGACCATTGAGTTTGGCAATAGGAAGTCTGTTAATGATCCAGATAAGAGGTTGCTCTGAAATGGTAATAAAAGTGTGATTAAATGAAATTCAAGAGATAGTCATGAAGGAAGTTGGGGATGGGGGGCGGGAAGGCTGCAGGAATAGCAAATATGCTTCAAAACAGTTTTGCCCTGAGTTTTGAGTAGGAATGAGGTGACAACTGAAGATATGAGATGGAAATTGATAATGCAGGATATGTAATTCCAGGGGCATTTTCATTTGGGAACATCTTCAATTCAGTCTTTTTAAGTCTTTACTCTTGGGCTTGTCAGAACCCCCAGAAAAGTCTTTTCATAAATCACGCGTGAAATCGATAATCCTAGCGGCCAGTGTTTTGGCTGATGTGGTAAACAGAATTGTAGCCCCCCAGAGATGTCCACATTCTAATCCCTGAAATCTGTGAATCTCTTACCTTCTATAGCAAAAAGGACTTTGCAGATGTGATTAGCTTAGGATGTTGAGCCAGGAAGATATTCATGGATTGTCTCCACAGGGACAATTTATTCACAAGGGTTCTTAAATGTGAAGGGGAAATGGGAGAGAAAGGAAAATGTGACCACAGATGCAAGGCACAGAGAAATGCAAGGCTGTTGGTTTTGAAGATGGAGGAGAAAGGGGCCATGCCCAGGTAATGTGGGTAGCCCTTGGAATCTGGAAAGAGCTAAGGAAGTGGTCTCTCCTCTAGAGCCTCCAGAAAGGAATCCAGCTCTACCAAAGCATTGATGTTAGCTTAGTGAGATCCATGTTGGATTTCTATGCTACAGAATTGTAAGATAATAATTTTCATTTTTTAAACCACTAGGTTTGTGATAATTCTTCCAGTGTATTAACTTGTACTTAAACCCTTGTTTTCAATATGATATTCTCATCCTTAAGTGAGCCATGTGTTCTCTAGCCCAGAGACTGTCTCTTTTTGTGGCCCTTTCCAGATAATAAACCTTCAGTTACCTGCAGGGGGGTGGGGAGGGGCCATCACCTAGCCCTGTGGATTGTGGGAGGTCTGAGGGCCCAGGTACTTCTTAAACATACTTTCAGTAAATCTTCCAGTTTTTCAGCCTCACCTTCATCCACATTTCCAGAGGTACTTGGTGCCCCAAGCTCCTGAATTTTTTATGTTTCCTGTGGTGTAAATGGAGTTACTTTCTTTGTTTTTCCTTGAAGTCTTAGTATTTCAGCTTTCTTGGTATGGTGAGTGAGTTACCTCTAGTTCATCTGTTTTCCATTTGTTTTCTTTGTCCTTTCCCATGTTCTTTGTCCTTGTAGGGTAATGCCTTTCCTCCCATCTTGGGTTTTTGAGTTTTCTTTGTTTGTGGGTTTTTTGGTAACAAATTCCTTTACGATCGTTTTTGTGGCATATTAGGAATGAACAAAGACTAATGTGTACATTCAACTGGACACCACTGCCCAGAAGTCTTATCTCTTCTTTCTCGGTGAAATAATAAAAGAACATCAGCAGAGAGTATGCAGGCAAGAAGGAAAGCAATTTCCAGCTTTTAAGTTTGTCTGTAACAAGACACACAAGCTTTTTTGTGGTCCCTCCTTCCACTATTGACTATTACCACAAAAGAAATTAAAGTCCATAGATGGCTGTATACCAGGCCTCCCTGTATTAGAAGACATTCCTTACCTCTTCTACCTTTCGGTGTTAACCTTGTTTATACAATGTACAGTTTTTCATTACTTGGCACCTCATAAAGCTTACTTTCTATTGTACAAGGTAATAGACCACTTTGCAATTTTCCTGAATTAAAAAAAATTATATGTATAAAAGAAACTCCTAATGTATAGGATAACTCATTCTAGCCTAGCATGATTTGGGGGGCACCAAAAGCTCTCCATCGTATCGGTCTTAAAATGCTTACTCCTTGGCTGTGGCATTGTGTCCCAAGTGATCAGATCAGCAAATGGCACCACTTATCTCACTGTCATTATCATTTTCACCTTCACTTTGATTATTATCACTTGAAGAAAAGTGTTACAACAATAGGGATCTTATCTCTCTCTCTCTTTTTTTTTTTTAAGTCTGTACCCCAGCAACCAGGCAAGGGCCTGGTACACAGTCCTCAAAAATATTTACTAAATGAATTATTATTAACAAATACTAAGTGTGTTTCCCATGCCTAGCAAAAGAGGTTTGCATGTAGCTAGTCTTTCTTAAATATTTTTTAAGAAATAATTCAAACAGGGGCGCCTGGGTGGCTCAGTTGGTTAAGCGACTGCCTTCAGCTCAGGTCATGATCCTGGAGTCCCAGGATCGAGTCCCGCATCGGGCTCCCCGCTCAGCGGGGGGTCTGCTTCTCCCTCTGATTCCCTTCCCTCTCGTGCTCTCTCTCTCTCATTCTCTCTCTCACTCTCAAATAAATAAATAAAATCTTTAAAAAAAA
>NC_138371.1:84001930-84049199 GCF_054177405.1 Leptonychotes weddellii | reverse complement strand
GGTGGCTCAGTTGGTTAAGCGACTGCCTTCAGCTCAGGTCATGATCCTGGAGTCCCAGGATCGAGTCCCGCATCGGGCTCCCCGCTCAGCGGGGGGTCTGCTTCTCCCTCTGATTCCCTTCCCTCTCGTGCTCTCTCTCTCTCATTCTCTCTCTCACTCTCAAATAAATAAATAAAATCTTTAAAAAAAAAAAAAAAAAGAATTCAAACATAAAATTCTAATTGAGATTTAATATAAATACAGAAAAATGCCCACTCAGGGTATAGTTGAATGAATTTTCACAACAGGGGCACGACTGTGTAACCAGCTCAGAGGCCAAGAAACAAAATATTACCAGGACTACCTTAAGCCCCTAGTAGTAAGTAACCATTCCCCCAAAGGTAACCACTACTCTGACTTCTGACAGCATAGATGATACTGCCTATTTATTTCTGTGAATGAAATCATACAGCATATTCTTTGGTGTCTAGCTTCTTTTGTGCAGCATTCAATTTTTGAGCTTCACCCACGTTCCATCATGTAATAGTAGTTCATGCATTCCCATCATTTACCACAATATATTTATCTATTGACCTTGTTGTTGAACAGTTGGACTATTTCTAGTTTGGATGATTATGAATAGTGCTAATATGAATATTTTCTGTCAGTTTTTTTTTTTCTTTTTTGGTGCACATTTCTTTTGTGTATGTATATAGACATAGAATTGTTAGGTCATATGATATGTATATGTTGCCCTTTAGTAGATACTGCCAACTAGTTTTCCAAAGAATATTATGCTCCAGCCAGCAGAGTAAGAAGAGTTACAGTTGTTGCCTGTTCTTGCCAACCCTTGATATTTTCCGTATTTTTTATTGAAGCCATTCTGGTGGATATATAATGGTATAACACTTTGGTTTTGATTTGATTGAATCAATAGCATGATTATTTATCTTTCCTTGGCCAGCACTTATCTCAAAGCCCAATACAGATTAGGCCAAGCATCTGTATACTGTGTGTTCAAATGCCACATGAAAATGCTTACATATTACCCTTTGGCTTATACCCAAATTCCTTACTGAAATGCAGAAAATACCTGAGAGAAAAACATGTTTAATTATGTTTCACATTACTTGGCTATGACCTTAAATGTTTTGGACAGAGATTAGGAAAGTTTGGTTGATGTGAGATAGAAGTGTAGGAAAGGTCTCAGAGAGTCACAGGAACTAGGAAGGCTCTCGCTATTACAAAGTGATGAACTCATTCAGAGAAGAAGAGCCTTCAAGATTTGTTACAGTAAAAAGAAAATCCACTCTGTGCTGGACCCGAGTAAAAATAGAGTAGATCTCTCGAGATGGAGAGTTCTTTCAGAATGGCAGTGGACCTCAGTCTTCCCATTTTTCTCTCTTGCTCTGCTAACTGAAGGGTTATCACTCAGTAAAGGTCAACAGGCTGAAGAAGGAACTTTTTTCCCCTTGATTTCTCTGCTGGTCTATTTTATGTTTAATTATCTTCGAGGGGTAACTATGGTATAGCATAACTACTTTACATTTACTCTCCACTCTTTTTAAGTCTCCACTGTTTTATCCTTGTTCTTGCCTTGCAGATGTGTGAATGCTGCTGATAGTGAAGGGGGAGCCGTGGATAACAGCCTGTGCAGCCAGGATGAAATTCCCCCAGAAACCCAGTCGTGCTCTCTTCTGTGTCCCAGTGAATGTGTCATGTCCGAGTGGGGGCCTTGGAGCAAATGCCCACAGGTAACTTCTCTTCCCTTGTCAATACCCTAATCCTCCAGCGCTGCCTTCACTGTTGGCTACTATATATTCACAGTACTTGCTCTCCAAAACATTCTTCTAGTAACACAAGAACAGAATTTTACCTAAGAAGGAAGGAAAAAAAATTTAGCAAGCGAGACTGAGCAATTTAAAATGGCCGTGCTTCTCTTAAGGCCTTTATCATGGGAACACGGACAAGGAAAATGAGCCTATAATGATCATACTAGGATTCGAATGCACACCCATTGTTAAAGGGGTCTTCTTGAGTACCAAAATGATTCTCATTATAATCTCTTGGTTCTGTTCCATTTTTATCCTGGCAGAATCAATTATATCTTAGTAGCTCAACTCTACTGTGTAATTTAGCTTCTGTTCGTGATGATCTGTTTTTGCCTTTTGCTGTTTTCCCCAAAGATGAGGTGTTCTTTTGTCATGTTCTTCTTACAAAGCTGACAAAAAAACCCCAAAAAACCCTTTTTAAAAATCTAAAGCATTTGCCTTTATTTTTTTCTTTAAAAAAAAAAAAAAGGAAACATAACGTGACTATGGAAAAATAAATATTCCTCAAATAGAATGGTTCCACTTAATATTCTCAGAAGCTAAACTCTGATAGTTTAGACTTTTATTTTGGCTTAAAGAGCTAAAAAAGAAAATGAGGATAAGGATTATGTTATATGGCTTCAAACATTAGGAAGGGAGACTTAGGTTTACTCTGAATTCAGTGGTGATACAATTTGTGGGAAGATTGTGTAAAATCTTTGTATAGAAATGGAAGATATTTTTGAGATCAGTTAATACTCTGTATTTGCAGTTTTGAATTATTGATTCATCATTAATTTTTGCAACCTTATCTTTGACATTTCCATAATTCTATTCCTGAAAGAGATTTCCCTTTGTTGTTATTCTTTCTTTGTTGTTTTTTGGGGGGCTAGGACAACACAATATTAAGATGAAGAGGTATTAATTAAGGCTGATTTGTGGGCATGGAATGTTGGTTCTGCTTATTTTGTGTGTAACTTAAATATAAGAAAAGTTAACATTTATTGAGCACTTACTGTGTGCAAGGCACATGTAAAATTTTTCTCTTTAGTACCCATAACAATCCTATTAAGTACATACTATTATCAGTCCCATTGTACAGATGGAGAAGCTGATTCTCAGGAAAGCTAAGTAGCTTGCACTGAATAAGTGATGCAGCTGGGCTAAACTTTATACTATCTGATGAAGCCAAAGCCTTTGCTCTTACGTCCTTGGCTTCCTTACCTTGGATGAATTAAAGTGGATTTAGACCCATACTTTCCCTTCTTTAAGATGCAGCATTTATTTTAAGAATAAAGCAAGTTACTGGTCTGTATGATTATTCTATGACCACACTTTAGAAAATGTGGCAGCATACATTATTAATCAACTTGCAGAATTAGCATTCTAAGTTAAATTAAATGTAGAGGTCATGATCTTACTCACTTTGCTTTTTTTTGGTAATTTGCTCATAATAAACTCCATTAAGCTATAAGAACTTTACAATGAAAATGTTGCCCTTTTAAGTCAAGGATTCTGGCCACTGAGCTAAAATGTCTGTTACAGGAGCATTTTATACAATGTTGTAATGGCCTGGCATTCTGTGTTTATTTCTTTGGGTTTCTAAGAGGAAATTTCCTTCAAGGTTTACTTTTCCAAACATAATTAAACTATTTTTGGAGCATTTAGAAATTGGAGATAGAAAAAACATTTCAGCCTCCTTTCATATGTCTGGAAGATGACATAGGCAGTTACTTGTCAGCGTGAAGTGAGAGGGTTCTGTCAACTGCTTATGCACCTGCTAAGTTACATTATCATCATCATCATCATAGCTATGACGACAGTAATAACTTTCATTGAGCACATCTTATGTAATAAGCACTGTGCTGGAATTTTCTAACACTGTGCTATGATGATAGACATTTATCCAGTCTCAGGTCTGTTCGACCACAATGGCCTAGCTCTTTCTCATATGCCATGATGCTCTCAAGTGTAAATAAAGACTTTAAAATGGAAAAAAAAAATAGTAATCAGGGCTCATACCTGATTATTTTCCCCATCTCTTAAATATGTTACATAATTTTAATAAATTGCAACATCTTAGCATAATGCCCCAACATCATAGGTGCTTAAGCAGTACTTGACAATGATCATGATCATGATTATAGCGAAGTTAGCAATCTGGGTCTTTGTGCCTGAAGTTTAATTAGCACTTCAATGTACATTTTCGGAGCAGAATAAAACAATTATTGTGTAATTGTTCTCTGTAGCATGTTCTGATTCATGGATCTAAATATTGGCCATTATTTTACCAAATTCTCCTTTGATAGTCTGCAGTGTGACATGTGTCAATAGGACCAATTCACTATGTTTCTCTTTCATCTTTTTCTTCCCACGGCACTTCTTCAGAGTCAAACACATAACCAAACAAACAAAGTCCACCCTACTCCCCGACCAAAAAACAATCTCAGGATATTTCTGAGACTAAAATATGTTTCTCTTATATATCTATAAAGTACTCTGAAATTTATATTTTGATTTAGCTATAAAATCTATATTTAATGTGAAATAAACTTAATGTATTTTAAACATAGTAAAGTAAGTAGATTTGCCAGTTAATTAAAAGAAACTTAGCAAAACCAATTAATCAAGTAAAACTATTGTCTTGAATTCCCAGTAGGTATCCTAGACTTTGAGGCCAAACATATATGACAGACCATCACTGCCACCAAGGAATCGTAGCCCTCAGCATCTTTAGAAGTGCATACTGTGTATGGATAGCAAAGAATTCAATAACTGAGTAGCAGTGTTTATCACTTCATACAATGTTTACTAATAAAGTGGTAGACAATATGTAAAATGATTAAGTATACTTCCTAACCTCCGAGTCAGTGACTCTCACAGTAGCAGACATAAGAAGCATCTAGAAAGTGTGTTAACACACAGCAGCTCTGCCCCATCTCAGAGATTCTGATTCAGCACATCTGGGTGGGGCCCATGAGTTGGCATTTAGAAAATTGCCAGGTAATGCTGATTCTGCTATTCTGGGAACACACTTTGAGTCATAAGGCTGTCGGCCATTACATTCAAGCCATGTTTTTTCTCAGCCTCACTTGAATCACAACTTTTTGTTGAATATTGAGTAAACATTAGTATTAACTGGTTACTTAGCTTATATTTGCAGATGCTTTCCATGTGCCAGACAATGTGCTTAGTACTTTATATTTATTTTCCTACTTAATCTGCAAAATGCCACTACAAAATAGATACTCTTATCCCCCAATGTATAGATGAGTAAACTGAGTCTCAGGTTAGTAATGTCCTGCTTTTAAAGAGCTAGTAAAAAGCACAGTGACTGCTTAAGCCCATGTAATCCGTACATAACCCCTAACCACTACAGAAGAAACAGAATCCGTGCTACCTGTCCTAGAGAATATGCTAACTGGTAAAATCTCTTGTCTCCTTTTCTGGTTTACTTTGGCTATTTTATTTGTGAAGGAAGATACTTCTAAATTCCATAATCTACTTCATTTGAATAGTTTGCCAAGGGGGGAAAAGAAAAGGAGCCACAAAAAAGCATGTGATCTAATGCCCAGGAACCCTTGCTGCTGTGGGACTGTGGACAAGTTACTTAAACCTCTGAGTTACAGGTTCCTCATCAGGAAAATAAGAACAATGATCATTGTTTTTCCAGATTATTTAGAAATTAGAGATAATGTGTATAAAGTGAACAGCACAGAGTATTACCTAATACAGGTTTGTTTAAAAAAAAAAGGAAAAAGAAGAAGCAGATCAAAGCTCCCCCTTGCCTTGTTTACAGTGTGGTTGGGAAACCTAAGACAAGTTGCTATATATTTTCTAAGTTATGCAGGAAATATCCCTTCTTTCGCACAAAATGGGTTATTATAGGATATTACAGAAATAAAATGTCACCTCCTTTGCTGAAAAATGACTTATGCCTAATTTGATAGCAGTCCCAAAAAATAAGGCATCAGAAAGATAACTTCAAATGAATGGGTCCCTGACCTTAAAGTGACTGCCAGTTGCAAACCATACCAAAGAGCAAACAAGACAAAGCCATTAAAAATTGTGTTGGGATCATTTTAACTGTATTGGCAAGAATTGGAGACTATAAATGGATGAAGCAAAACAAACACAATTAAAGGCAGAATTTGAAGAAAATGGAAAACTATGTGTTTCACTTATTTTTATGTTCTTGTTTTTTCATGTTCCCACAACGTGTGCGCGCGCGCACACACACACACACACACACACACACACACACACCCCTCATTATTTTTTTACTCCAATATGCTCACTTCTGTGGAATGCTTTAATGGGAAAGGAAATTTTTGGAATTATACATTTAAAAACCTTTGCAATAGTGTTCACTCTTTAAAGGTATATATAAATACACATGTGTATGTGTACATACACATGACAAGTACATTTATATAATAGTTCATTGTTTATTACCAAGTATTTATCTTTTGTCTATCTAATCTTATTTCCCATTTTAATCCTTATTCTTCATATTATGCTGATGAGTATTATTCATAGAATCATCTATTCTTCAAGAGAGGTTTATAAATTTCTAAATTCAGAAACTGCTCAGCCCTTGACATATCTAAAAGAATATATTAATTCTCTTCATGTATGCTGCCAATCCTTACAGAAATTTGCCATTGAGTAATACAGATTTTCTATTTCTGACTCTCCTTGGAAGTTCAACAAAGGAATTTCTTAAACAATAATGTTGATAGGAGAAAGCAAAGAGGGTCCTGGAGGTGAATTTCCAAACTGATGTATACTTTACAGAAAGTATGCAAAGCTTTTGCAAACCCTCTCCAGAAAGATGACCTAAGTTTAGCAAACCTACTTGAACTTTAATTGATTCACTTCCAGCTGAACATCAAAAGCTGGTTAGAGCTATAGCCAGGCATCCTCTTACACTGTAGGAACTGGAGACTCATTTAACTGTAGTCTGCATGCAACCTCATGATCAAACAGTGATTCTAAATCTTTGCCTTATTACCAGGACAACCTCTGAAGAAGCATCATAAAGGAAGACTTTGCAAAGAAACTATATAGGGCTTAAGTGCAATTGAAACTGTATTCTTTCATAGTCTTAATATTGTGCTTCCAAAAGACCTTATTTCTATACTTTTTTCTCTGACTCTTTGTGTGTGGGATACATCAGTGAAAGCCAATACAGGTATACACTGACAGATCTACACTACCATTACTCTTCCAGGTGAAGAAACTTCTTGAAAAGAGAAAGAGAAATGTAGACAAATTTTCTTTTTTTTTTTTTTTTTTTAAAGATTTTTATTTATTTATTTGACAGAGAGATAGCGAGAGAGGGAACACAAACAGGGGGAGTGGGAGAGGGAGAAGCAGGCTTCCCGCCGAGCAGGGAGCCCAACGCGGGGCTTGATTCCAGGACTCCGGGATCAGGACCGGAGCCGAAGGCAGATGCTCAACGACTGAGCCACCCAGGCTCCCCTGCAGACGAATTTTCTAAGTCCTCCAGAACTAAGCATTTGAGGGTTAAGAAAAACCTTATTTTAGGGGCTCCTGGCTGGTTCATTCGGTTAAGCGTCTGACTTCAGCTCAGGTCATGATCTCAGGGTCCTAGGATCGAGCCCCACGTCAGGCTCCCTGCTCAGTGGGGAGTTCGCTTGTCCCTCTCCTTCTGCCCCTCCCCCTGCTCATGTTCTCTCTCTAAAAAAAAATAAATAAAATCCTCTTAAAATTCCTCTTAAAAAAGGGGCGCCTGGGTGGCTCAGATGGTTAAGCATCTGCCTTCGGCTCAGGTCATGATCCCAGAGTTCTGGGATCGAGTCCGGCATCGGGCTCCCTGCTAGGCGGGGAGCCTGCTTCTCCCTCTGCCTCTGCCTCTCTCTCTCTCTCTCTGACTTTCATGAATAAATAAATAAAACATTTAAAAAAAAATTATTTAAAAAAAAATTCCTCTTAAAAAAGAGGAAAAAAAGAAAAAAAAAGGAAAAAAAGAAAAACCTTATTTTTATCATGGTGCTCCAATGTTATTTTTGGTAAAGGCTGTCAACAATGACATTTTATTACTGGTGACTCAGCATTTTTAGGACTTTAGCACTGAAACAGCACTCTAAGAGTTATGGTTCCAGGGAAACAATGTACCTGGATGTATACTACTAGTATTATTCACCGCCAAGCACTTTATCAATCTCTCCTCAGTCCATAACATGCAGGTGACAACCTGTATTGGTCTCTGGGGCCATGTCTAATGGTCACGACCCTTAAGCTGCCTAGTGCTTTGCTTTGACTCACAACTGAAAGCCAGAGGAGGAGAATGATGATAATTTTCTATATTCTGGACTGCAAACTCTGGTTGTTTTTGTTAAATTGATGTTGGCTCTTTATCAGAAGCCAATAATTGATTACTCAGAGATTTGTGGAGTATTTTACCCCAGTGTACAATGAGATTTAATATAACCTAGAACCAGTCTTACTTCCAGAATTACATTAGGCCCTGCAGAAAGGGGCCTCATTTCATGCATAATCCTATAAAGGAGTCTTTGGGCTGCTCCAGCTTTTTAAATTTAATTTGATTGTTATTCTTTCTTATACAGTGTGATTTCTTTGAATCTCACTATCACCAATCTGGAATACAAAATAAGTGTTCCATTGCTCTTCGTATCTCTGTCTCTGTCTCTCTTCCTATCTGCCTCTACTCTACTTATCTTTATCTCCACTTAAAAATAGAGATTTTTTTAAAAGAAATTCTCAAAAAATAGTATAATGAATCCCATAAGTTAATTATCCAGCATCAGCAGTGATCACACAGCTTCAATAATTATCTACGTACAATAATTTTTCTCCTCCACTTAACCCTTCTCCAATAGATGACTTTAAAATATATCCTACATGTCATATCATTTCATCCGTAAATACTTCTATATATCTTTCTAGGAGATAATGACTAATCACAATGACAGCAAAATATAACCTTGTAGGACTCTGATTATAGAAAATTAAAAACATGACTCATACAAAGTGTCAAATTAATTAACTTCTTAATAATTAAACCAGCATGACTATAAGACTGGTTCAAAGAGAATTAGGGCAGAAAACTTTTACTTCTAGCAATGATGGAATATCATTGGGTTTATATGGATTAGATTGGCATAATAGGGGCTTAGGTGGTAGAACTGGTAATATTTGTTTCTTGAGCTTTGGTCTGCTTATACAAATGTTTTCACGTTTTGAAAAGTTATTGAGCTGAGTTCCTATGATACTTGCATTTCTCTGCATGTATCTTATACCCAGTTACAATACGTATGAGAAGGCAACAAACTGTGATCCATAAGCTAGAGGAAAACTAGTCAATATAAGCAGAACCAGAAATAGCAGAGATTATAGAATTTGAAGATAAGGAACTTAAAACAGCAATAGTAAATATTTTAAGTATGTGCTAGAATTTAAAGGAAAAAATAAACATGAGGAATGAAATAGAAGATACTGAAAAGAACCACATGTAACTTAGAGATCTAAAATATAATGTCTGAAATTAAAAATGTACCAAATGGGAATAATAACATATTAGACTTTGCAGAAGAAATGATAAGTGAACTTTAAGACATAGTAATAAAAATTACACTAAACAAAGAAAAAAAAAAGACTGAAGGAAAAAGAGTAGAGATGAAGTGATCTGAGGAACATGAACAAGTGATTTAATGTAACTGTAATTGGAGCCCTTGAAGGAGAGTAGGGAGTGGATAGAAAAATATTAAAGGAAGCAATAGCTGAAATTATTTTAAAGCTAGGGATGGCTGTAGTTCTCATATAATGTTATCTGGATCATATAATCCTGTTGACAATACTGTGAGAACAAAGTAGGAGAAAAGGCTAGAGGTCTAATTGTTTATTATAAAGGCAGCCTTTCACCTCATCCCTTTATTTTCGAAATGTTAGCTTTATGCTCAATTGTGTCTTGTGTCCCTGGTGCAGAGAATTGTTTTACTTTTTTTAAGTTTTATTTTTATTTAATTTTTAATCAGCATTAAATATGAAACTTTTATTCTACCAAGGATTACTGAAGGTTAAATAAGCTCATGTTATCTCTGTTGCAATTTGTGAGCAAGAAGATGACTTAAAATGGTTAATTTTGTCTGTCTCCAAGCTTTTTTTTTTTTTCAAATTTTTATTTAAATTCTAGTTAGTTAACATATGGTGTGTTTTACCTCTTTTTAAATAATAAAGGTCTAGTCTTTAACTAGAGTTAAGAAAGGCAAGCATCTGGCTATGCTAAGTGGGCAGAGGCTACAAGGTCAGACTTTCAAAGAGTACTCTAGTTTTGAGCCCTAATTTCACCTCCTTTTCCAGATTACTTGCTGGCCAAATTCCTAGTCTGTTGAGGCTCTCCAGAACAAATTCATTTCCCTTTTACCTGTTGTTGGTTTGGGATTCAGTACTCTCAGGTCAGCTAAGGCAGTTACCACATCAGCTTTCCAGTTTCTTAATTTTTTGCCTTTGCACCCTCACATTAACATCATCACCATAATCATTTGTGCACCTTTAAAAACAAATTTCTTTACTTTCATTTTAATCCCTTGAATATCATATTAATAGCATTTCCAGAAGGAGTTGTGTATAGTCTTTGATCTTTAACCCAAATCTCTATCAACTGAATCTTAATACAATTTATGGTATCTCTTGACATAAAAAAGTATTTAGTTTCCATGAAACTAAGTTATTTCTTGCTTAAAAGCTTAACAGATTTATTATTTTTAAAATATTGCTAATATTTTTATGCTTAATACATAAGGATATCTAATTCATCTGGCATTTAGTTTTGTATATGGTATGAGAAAGGCTTTTCTCTTAAATTCCAAAAGAATATTCCTCCACTGACTGTATTTTATATTCTAGGTATGTTTTTATTTGTTCATGAGGTTTTGTGTTTTGTTTTTGTTTTGTTTTGTTTTTTCAGTTTTTGGGTCATATCCAACCAAAATTTTCATTGCTATTTATGTTTTATTTCCCCATGTGCATTTCTGCTGGTTATGCATTTCTGCTGGTGAGTTCTAGGGTCTAATTAAACTTGGATGTGAGGAGCATCTTGTATCTACCATGTTTTCTAATTTTTCTTATTCTACTGATGGCTTTTTTTATTAGTTTACATTCTTAGATTTTCCTCATCATATAATCATATAACCTATATACAATCATAAAATCTGCCAATAATTATTTTTATCTTTTTTTGATATTTATATTATTTTTCTAGACATTTTGTTAGCAAGAACTTTCTAAGTAATGCTAAAAATCAAAAAGTCATTTTAGTCTTATGGTTTTAATTGTAACGTGTTTGAGCCCTTTTTTCTCACATTTAAGAATTTTCTCTCAATTTCTTTTAACCTATGTGTAACTATATCTGTTTATATATAAATACGTTTTCAGAAATGACTGGTTTTATCAAATGCATTTTAGTATTACTGATACAATTTTTAGAGTTTGTCCTTTATAAATACTAATTTTAAAAAAGCTTCTAACTCTCAAATGAACATTTATTCTTAAACTCTATTTGGCTGTAGTTTATCATTATTTTAATTGATTCAGGTTAGTTATCTCTCTCATTCTTCCCAGCTTAACATATTGTATTTAATATGCTTACTTGGAAAAATACATATGAAAGGTTTCCACATTTTTCTTTTCTCTGAACCAATTTTTTAAAATACAGGAATTAGTTCTTTAAAGTTTTAAACACATTTTGAACCAGAATATTGTCCAATAGTATGTTTTTGAAAATCCTTCCAATTTCTTATACAGTTATGTACCTTTGAAATCCTTTTTTTTTTCAAATTTTTATTTAAATTCTAGTTAGTTAACATATACTTCTTGAGCCAAATTTAGTCTTTCACATTATGCGTGTGTATGGCATATTTTGCTAGATTTTTTGAAAATCAGTTTAAAGTACACACAGCTTTCTCTTTGAATTCATTTAATATCTGTAATTATCTCCTTTTCTTTTTATCACATACTACATATTTATCACTGTATATAAATGTATGTGTGTGTGTGTATTTCTGGCATTTTGACATTTCTATTCTCATCCATATATTGGTGTTTGAGTCTTGTGTTGTCTGTTTTAGTTCATATAGCTTAAATATATATATATATTTACATATATATATTAATATGTGTTTTCAGTGTTGGAGCAGGTACATTCCTGTCACTTATTTTTTTTTTTAGCTGTTTATATACCTTATTATTCCTAATAAAACTTCTAGAATTTTTGTTAAACTTTGAAGGAAAAGAAGCTTGGATATTTATTAAATTTCTATTAAATCCGAAATAATTTGAGAAGATTTTAACTCCATCCATCCAGTTAAAAATAAAAATATGGTATATCTTCTGTTTTTTATTGAAATATAGTTGACAAACAATATTAGTTTTAGATGTACAACATAGTTGTGTTACATTTATATGCATTATGAAAAGCTCACCATGATAGGTACAGTTACCATCTGTAACCATATATTGGTGACATATAACATATAATTATGACAATATTATTGACTACAATTCCCTATGCTGTTCTTTACATCTTACATACTGTACCTCTTAATCCTCTTCACCTGTTCGACTCATTGCCCACCCCTCTCCCCTCTGGCAACCACATTTGTTTTCTGTATTTATGAGTCTGTTTCGGTTTTGTTTGTTCATTGGTTTTAGTTTTTAGATTCCACATATAAGTGAAAGCATATGGTATTTGTCTTCTCTGACTTAGCCTAATACCCACTACTTCTGTCCATGTTGTCACCAATGGCAGTATCTAATTTTTTAAATGGATGAGTAATACTCCATTATATACTATATCTTTTTTTTCTATTTATCTATTGATGAACATTGAGCTTGCTTCCATAAGTGGCCCAGGCACTTTTCAAATGCTGCCTTTGTGCTGAGTCTCAGAGGAGGGGGTGTGCATGGACCCTTTACGGCAGAGTATCTATAGCCGTCTGGCACTCCTAGAGTGAAGCCCTCCTGATTTTCAAAGCCAGATGTTATGGTGGCTAGTTTTCCTCATGCAGGTCCCCAGAGTGGGGGTGGGGGGATGAGGGGGGCCTGATGTGGGGCTTGAGACCGTTCTCAGGGAGGACATCTGTGCCTGTGATACCACTTGTGCTCGTGGGTCACAGTGCTAGGGTTATGGGTCCCAACCAGACCTCATCTCCCCTCCTACTTTCTGGATGTGACTTTTCCTTTGCACCTTTAGCTATGTAAGAGCTTTTCTGCTAGTGTTGAGGTCACACTCAGAGTTGCTCCCTATATAGTTGCAGCTTAGGTGTGTCCATGTGGGGAGGTGAGCCTCCTTCTACTCCACCATCGTGATTGGGCTCTCTCTCTTTTTTAATCATGAAATATTTTAGGTATATAGAAAACTATAGAGAATTATATAAATAAAATGTTGGTGTCTAACTTTTAGCTTTGTAAAATCTTAACAATTTGTGTCCTTTTTTATGTATCTCTGAAATTTTGTGGCCTTCTTTGTGTAGGCATTTTATGTTAAGTTTATACTTAGGCATTACCATTTTAAATAGCACCACTTTAAATGTTATTGCTGGCATGGAGCCCAAAGCATTGGGTTTTCTTTTATTTTTTTCATATTTCTATTCATTTCACTAGACTTCTGTACTTGCTCTTTTGTATTTTTGGTCTGTTTTCTTGATATTTTAAGAGATATAACTATATTCTCTCAAATAATGAATGTGTCCTTATTCTGAGTGTGTATAATTGTTCTTATCAGGCCATATTTAGTTGGGCAGAGCTCACAACAACCATTATCAATGACACTACTGGTTATTGGGTATCCTTGTCATATTCCTGAGCTCACAGCAACATTATTTTACAGTTATTATAACTACTATATAGAGATAAATAATTTATAACATTTTTCTTTTGGATTCAAGGAACAAAAGACCAGGACCAAAAACTAAGGCCAAGACCATCAAACTGCCACTTACATTTTTTAAAAAAAGACAGAAATTATAGTGATTCTTGATTAAACGGTTTTCGTCAGGGTAACTGGGTGGCTGAGCTGCTTACTATAGCTAATACTGGGAGAAACAGTTTTGGTCAGGGTAACTGGGTGGCTCAATCCTAAAAAAGAAAAGAAAGGCAGTTTTTGTCAAGACACAGCAATGTGGTGCACACAGAGCCTGATCCTGACATGAGCCAGTTAGATGATTGTTTTCTGAGCTAGAACTGTGGGCAGGTTGAGGCCAACTGTAATGATAATTTGGGCATGACAGGCACCATGACCAACTTGCCTAGTATACCCATCTATGATAGTAACATATTTATTTCTCTACATGTATGAAATTTTATCAGTTGTGGATTTTAGATTTTCTTGATTAAATACTTGACGTACATTACAGTTACTCTGTGCATGTGTATAAGTTGCTGAATTCGTGATATTTTGTAAGTTCTTTATGTGAACTCTCTTTGCTGTCCCAGAAAAAATAATCCTATCTTTCACAGTCTATTACATTTTTATTATAGCACTGAGTTTCTTTTTATAAGCATATATTAGTATCTATATTATATAATTGAACACTCTAGATCTTTTCCATCATATTTGTACAATTCAGATTGACTTAAAATTTCCTTTTTATGTATTACTATTGTCAGTTTTTTTTTTTTAAAGATTTTATTTATTTATTTGATACAGAGACAGAGCACAAGTTGGGTGAAGGGGCAGGGGGAGAGGAAGAAGCAGACTCTCTGCTCAGCAGGGCTCCGAGCCCGATGTGGGGCCTGATCCCAGGACCCAGAGACTATGGATTTCTATTATCCCTTGAGTTAAGTGTGGGAACATACTTTTGTTTTTCCCCTACTTTTAAAAATTCCCCTTGGGGAGGAGAACATGACCTGAGCCAAAGGCAGATGCTTAACCAACTGAGGCACTCAGGTGCTCCACTATGGTAAGCTTTTGCTGCCAGAGTTATCTCAGTGCTATTAAATAAACTTTGCATGCCTTAAAACTTTTCTCTGCTTTGAAACCATTTACAAATCTGAGAAAGTATGTGATGCTTAATGACTGATAGAATTTGTCTGTAAAACTGTTTGGACATAGCCTTTTGATAGTACACCCTTAGTTATGTCCTCGATTTCCCAGGCTTATCAGTTTATTCTGGATTTCTATTATCACTTGAGTTAAGTGTGGGAACACACTTTTCTTTTCCCCCTACATTTAAAAATTCCCCTCGGGAGGAGATTTCCTGCATCTGTTTTTGTCTCTCCTTTCAATTTTTCTGTTTAATATTTTTTCTCTTCATTTATTTTGGTTAGATTTGCCAGAAGTTTATTTATTTTAGTGATATCAATTTCAAGGTTTCATTTCATGATCAATGTTGGTCTTTTTATTTTATTCTCTATTTTGTTATTTTTGGTTGTTGTATTTATCAATCTGTTACCTCTGAGTTTTAAGGTATGTATTTTCCCAACTAGAATAAATCACTTTTTGATGTATTTACCGTCTTTTGCAATAATGAAACATTCAATAATATTAATTTAAAGGATATTATAGGACTTATCTGTAATAGAATGTGGACAGCACAAGAGTAGCTAGAATACTAAGTAAGGACTTGGCTCTGACCTTAAAGTTGGTATGAAGTATTCTCATTTTCACTGTTGACTAAAAAGGCCATCAAAATACAAATGTCCTTGTGTCCTAAATAGTTGTTTTTTCAAAGTATATTTAAGTTTTTAAGTTTCAGTGGCTTTCCTAATTATTTAATATTTATTTCCAATTTGCTTTAAAAATGTATTGAGGGTTGCTTAGGAGACTGGTATAGGATCAATATTTGTTACTGTTGCACTATGGTTGAAAAGAGTTACTGCCTTTCTTAGGATGCATATGTATATACGGGAAAATTCAGCTCTATATTTTTTAATATTCTTGTATACATGCTTGTCATTAGCTAACTTGGAAAGTTATAGACTGACAGTGGTCTGCTAGAGTACGTGTATTTCTGTCAAATTCTCCTTTATAATTGGGTTTTATTTTTATAGTTCAATACCATGTCATTTAGCACAATAAGTTTCATAAATGTTTGCTTCAATAATTTTAAATTGATCTTTGTTTCATCAGAATTTTGCCTTGTTTATTTCATCTGACATAGATTTTTCTGCTTTACTTTCTTCTTATATGTGTTATCTTCACTCAGTATTTTTTCTATATTTTCTTTTAAAGAAGATTTTTATTACAAGTATACATTGATTTTTTTGGCTTTTCATAGAAGTGTTTAAATTTTAATTTTTATAACTAGCATCTGTTGTGTTTTATGCCTTTAAAAAAAATGTATCCTTGCGATTTCTGTTGTTTTCTTTGGCTTTATGGACTGTGCCTTGCATTTTTTATGCATTTCAGTATTTTAATATTACTACTTTCTTTCATTTTTATAAAAAACCTTAAATATATTTTTATCTGTTATAAACTTATGAACAAAATACTAATTAAGAACACTGTGTGTCAAAGATATCTAGCTTGTTTTATTTCTTCCCTTAAATTCCTATCTTTGGGGGCGCCTGGGTGGTACAGTTGGTTTGAGCATCCAACTCTTGGTTTCAGCTCAGATCGTCATCTCAGGATCCTGGGATCAAGCCTCATGTCAGGCTCTGCACTCAGCAAAGAGTCTGAGATTCTCTCTCCCCCTCTCCCCCTCCTGCTCATGCTCGCTCTCTCTCTCTTGCACTCTCTCTCGCTCTCTCAAATGAATAAATAAAATCTTTAAAAAAAACTTACTATCTTTGTCAATAAAATCTGCAATTATGGAGTTAAATGATCATTTTTATCAGCTTCTATATCTTATATAATCATTTATGATTTGTAGATTTCCATATAGAAAATGCTAATTTTTTCTTCTATTACTCTTTTTGCTTTCTTTAATTGCTATACTTTATCATAAATATCACCTCAAGCAAGTTGGAATGATACCTCGAGTTTATTAATTATGACAAAACTTCAAGCTCAAATGCTTTAATACATTCTAAGACCATAACTGTTATTCCTACAGTCCTTCTCATTTCCATCTATTACTGGATGTATCTTTATCCATGCTGCATTTCTCTATTATCAAGTGTAGTATGATTTAGGGTATTATATATGCATTTTCCCTTTATAATTTTAGGAATTTTTAATAGTCTTCTGATGAGGTATAAAGTTCACACATTAAAATGCACAGATCTTAAGAGTACAACTTAATACAGTTTTACTTTTTATACATCTGATTAACCACCAAACAGATCAAAATGTAGGCCAGTCCTAGCACCGTATAGGCACCTACCTTGGTGCCACTTTTCGCTTTGTATGCACAATTCCATACATCAAATTACCACTATTATTATTTTTATCACATTTATTGGTTTTGCTTGCCTTAACTTCATGGAATTGGAATATTATAATATGTGCCCTTTTGTGTCTGATCTTATTAACTTTATGTCTTATACATTATATAAATGGAATCACACAGTATATATTCTTTTGTTTAGCTTTTTTTGCTTAATACAATATGTTTGAGATTTATGAGTGTTGAACAGGTCAATACCTTGCTCTTTTTTAGTACTAAATAGTATTTTATTGTAGGAATATAGCATCATTTATTTATGCATTCTCTTGTTAATGGACATTTGGGTCATTTCTAGTTTAGGGCTATTGTAAGTATAGCTACTGTGAACATTCTGTGAGTCATTTGTTGGATATATGAACTTATTTCTCTCTTTTTTTTTTTTTAAAGATTTTATTTATGTATTTGATAGAGCAAAAGCAGGGGGAGCTGCAGACCGAGGGAGAGGGAGAAGCAGGCTCCCCGCTGAGCAGGAAGCCCGATGCACAGGGCTTGATCTCAGGACCCTGAGATCATGACCTGAGTGGAAGGCAGACTCTTAACTGACTGAGCCACCCATGCACCCCTGAACTTATTTCTCTTGAGCACATATTTAGGAGTGGAATAACCAGGTCATAAGATAGGTGTATATTTAGATTAGAAATATTCAGTGGTGCCTGGGAGGCTGTCAGTTAAGCATCAGAATCTTGGTTCCACCTCAGATCCTGATCTCATAGCTTGTGGGATCTAGCCCTACATCAGGCTCCACACTCATCGGCAGTCTGCTTGGATATTCTCTCCCTTTGCCCCTTCTCCCACTCACACCTGCAGTCTTTTTCTCACTCAAATCTTTTAAAAAAATATTCAGATAATTTTCAAAGTTAGAGAACCATTTTACACTACTTCCAGCAATGCACAAGTATACCAGGTCTAACACATCTTCATCCACATTAAAAGTTTTCACGTTTTTTTTTTCCTTTTTAAATTTTAGCTTTTCCGTTGGGCTTGTAGTAATATCTCATTGTGATTTCAACTTGCATCTCTCTGATGACTAATACTGTTGAGTAACTTTTCATGGGATAGTGGGCCACTTAAAGATTTTATTTGTAAAATGCCTGTTCACGTCAATTACCTATTTGTTTTTTAAATGCACTGATTTACTTTTATCTTGGGGGCATAGTTTTCTTGTTTTTCTTTTTTCTTTTCTCCTCCAAGATTTATCGGGAAAAGACAGACAAATATCATTGTTTAAGTTTAAAGATGTACAGTGTGATAGTTTGATATATGTACATGTTGTGAAATGATTCCCACAATAGGGGGGTTAACACATCCATCACCTCACATAGTTATCTTTTTTTGTTTCTGATTTTGTGGTGAGAACATTTATATTTTTTAAGTTTTTATTTAAATTCCATTAGTTAACATACAGTGTAATATTAGCTTCAGGTTACAATATAGTGATTCAACACTTTCATACAGCACCCTGTGCTCATCACAAGTGCACTCCTCAATCCCCATCAACTATTTCACCCATCCCCCCCACCCATCTCCCCTCTGGTAACCATCAGTTTTTTCCTCTATAGTTAAGAGTCTGTTTCTTGGTTTGCTTCCCTCTCTCCTTTTTTTCCCTTTGCTTGTTTGGTTTCCTAAATTCCACATATAAGTGAAATCATATGGTATTTGTCTTTCTCTGGAAGATTTATTATTCCTGTGTGTGTATGTGTGTGTGTGTGTATCTGTGTGTGTGTATGTGTATACATCTTTTTATCCATTTGTCAATTAATGGACACATGGTCTTTTTCCTTATTTTGGCTACAACAGTAGATAATGCTGCTGTAAACATCAAGATACATGTACCCCTTTGAATTAGTATTTATGTATTCTTTGGGTAAATACCTAGTAGTGTAACTGCTGGATCATAGGATAGTTCTATTTTTAACTTTTTGAGGAATCTCCATACTGTTTTCCAGAGTGGCTGCACCAGTTTGCATTCCCACCAGCAGTACAAGAGGGTCCCCCTTTCTCTACACTCTCATCATCACCTGTTGTTTCCTGTGTTGTTGATTTTAGCCATTCTGACATGTATGAGGTGATATCTCATTATGGTTTGATTGGCATTTCCCTGATGATGAGTGATGTTGAGCATCTTTTCATGTGTCTGTTGACCATCCATATGTCATCTTTGGAAAAATGTCTATTCATGTCTTCAGCCCATTTTTTAATTAGATTACTCATTTTTTGAGTGTTGAGTTTCATAAGTTCTTTACATATTTGGATACTAACCCTTTATCAGATTGTCATTTGCAAATATCTTCTCCCATTTTGAAGGTTGCCTTTTAGTTTTATTTCCTTTGCTGTGCAGAAGCTTTTTATTTTGATGTAGTCCCAATCATTTATTTTTGTTTTTATTTCCCTTGCCTCAGGAGATATATCTAGAAAGAAGTTTCTACATCTGGTGTCAAAGAGGTTACTGCCTGTGTTCTCTAGGATTTTAATGGTTTCAAGTCTCATATTTAGTTCTTTAATCCACTTTGATTTTATTTTTGTGTATGGTATAAGAAAGTGGTCTTGTTTCATTCTTTTGTATCTTACTGTCCAGTTTTCCCAATACCATTTGTCTTTTTTTTTTCATTGGTTATTCCTGCTTTTTTGAAGATTAATTGACCATATAGTTGTAGGGTCATTTCTGGGTTTTCTGTTCTGTTGATCTATGTGTCTAGTTTTGTGCCAGTACCATACTGTCTTGATCACTACAGCTTTGTAATATAACTTGAAGTCTGGAATTGTGGTGCCTCCAGCTTTTCTTTTTAATGGTTGCTTTGGCTATTTGGGGTCTTCTTTGGGTCCATACACATTTTAGGATTCTTTGTTCTAGCTCTGTGAAAAATGCTGTTGGTATTTTGATAGGGATTGCATTAAACGTGTAGATTGCTTTGGGTAGTATAGACATTTTAACAATATTTGTTCTTTCAATCCATGAGCATGGAATGTTTTCCCAAATCTCTGTGTCATCTTCACTTTCACCAGTGTTTTATAGTTTTCAGAATGCAGATCTTTCACCTCTTTGGTTAGGTTTATTCCTAGATATCTTATTATTTTTGGTGCACCTGTAAATGGGATTGATTCCTTAATTTCTCTTTCTGCAGTTTTATTTTGGGTGGGTAGAAATGCAACAGATTTCTGTACATTGATTTTGTATCCTGCAACTTTACTGAATTCATTTATCAGTCCTAGCAGTTTTTGGTGGAGTCTTTAGGGTTTTCTATACATAGTATCATGTCATCTGCAAATAGTGAAAGTTTTACTTCTCCCTTGCTCATTTGGATGCCTTTTATTTCTTTTTGTTATCTGATTGCTGTGGCTAGGACTTCCAGTACTATGTTAAATAACAGTGGTAAGAACGGACATCCCTGTCTTGTTCCTGACTGTATGTAGAGGAAAAGTTCTCATTTTTTTTTTCATTGAGGAAAATATTAGTTGTGGGTTTTTCATAGATGACCTTTAATATTTTGAGGTATGTACTCTTTAAACATACTTTGTAGTGGGTCCCTATCATGAATGGATGTTCTACTTTGTCAGATCCTTTTTTTTTTTTTCATCTTTTGAAATGATCATATTGTTCTTATCCTCTCTTATTGATGTGGTGTATCATGTTGATTTACTTGCAAATACTGAACTACCCTGGAATAAATCCCACTTGATTGTGGTGAATGCTTTTTTTAATGTATTGTTGAATTCAGTTTGCTAGTATTTTATTGAGAATGTTTGCATCTATGTTCATCAGGGATATTGGCCTATAGTTCTTTTTTAGTGGAGTCTTCATCTGGTTTTGGTATCAGGATAACGCTGGCCTCATAGAATGAACTTGGAAGTTTATCTTTTTTTTTTTTTTTTGGAATAGCTTGAGAAGAATAGCTATTAACTCTTCTTCTCTCTTAGCAAGTTTCAAGAATACAGTATAGTATCGTTAACTATAGCTGTCATGCTATACATTAGACGCTGAAAATGTATTTATCTTATAATTGAATGTTTGTACCTTTGATCAGTTTTTCTCCATTTTCCCCACCCCCAGCCCACGGCACCACTATTCTACTGTTTTAATGAATTTGACATTTTTAGACTCTACATATAGGTGAGATCATACAGTATTTGTCTTTCTCTGTCTGACTTACTTCACTTAGCTTAATGTCCTTGAGGTTCATCCATGTCACAGACAGCAGGATTCTCTTTTTTTTTTTTGGCTGAATAATATTCCATTGTATATGTACCACATTTTCCTTATCCATTTTTCTGCGAACTGGCACATAAGCTGTTTCCATGTTTTGGAATGTTATGGTATACTATTTTTAATTTTTTGATGTACTTCTACCATTTTGTATTATGTCTGTACCAATTTATAATCCCACCAACACTACACATGGTTTTCTCCTCATCCTCGCTAATACTTGTAATCTCTTTTCCTTTTAATGATAGCCATTCTAACAAGTGTGAAATATCTCATTGTGGTTTTGATTTAAATTCCCCTGATGATTTGAGATGTTGAGCATCTTTTTATGTATCTGTTGGTCATTTATGTTTCTTCTTTGAAAAAAAAAGTCTCTTTAGGTCTTTTGCCAATTTTTAAATTGGATTATTTTGTTTTTGCTATTGGTTGTGAGTTCATTATATATTCTGGGTGGAAACTCTGATGTATGCATAAAAACATTTTCTTTCACTCCATAGGTTGCCTTTTATTTTGTTGACTGTTTCTTTTGTTGTGCTGTGTTTTGGTATCAGAGTAATGATGGCTTGTACAATGAGTTTGGAAGTATTCCATCCTCTTCTTTTTTTTGAAAGAGTTTGAGAAGGATTGGGGTTAATTCTTCATTAAATGTTTGGTAGGAATTGCCACTGAAACAATCTGGTTTTGGTGTTTTCTGGGTTGACAAGTTTCTGATTATTGACCACATCTCCTTACTCATTATTGTTTTGTTCAGATTTTCTATTAATGATTCAGTCTTGGTAGATAATATGTTTCTGGGAATTTATTCATTTCTTCAAGTTGTCCAATTTGTTGGTCTGTACTTGTTCATAGTAGTCATTTATGATCCTTTGTCATATCAGTTGTAATGTACAGTTTACCCTTGAAAAACACAGGTTTGGACTGTGTGGGTACACTTATATGTGATTTTTAAAAAATAGAATACTGTAAATATATTTTCCTTATGATTTTCTTAATATTTTCTTTCTCTACTTTATTATAAGGATACAGTAAATAATACATATAAGAAAAATGTGTTAACTGACTGTTTATGTCACCAGTAATGCTTCCGGTAAACAGTAGGCCATTAATAGTTAAGTTTGGGGGGAGTTAAAAGTTGTAGATGGATTTTTGACAGCATGAGGGGTCGGTGCCTCTAATCCCCACATTGTTCAAAGATCAAGTGTATTCTCTTAATTATTATTTCATTTCTTTTAGTTCTCTTTTTTCCTTGGAGAATGTAGCTAAAGGTTTATACATTTTTTTATCTTTTCAAATAATAGAGCCTTATTTTGTTGATATTTTCTATTTTCATAAACTATTTCATTTATTTCTGCTATAATAATTACTGTTTCTTCTTCTAATTTTTGCTTAGTCTATTCTTTATGTAGTTCCTTGAGGTGTAATGTTGGATCATTTATTTGAGATCTTTATTTTTCTTAATGAAGACTTTTATAGCTAAAAATTTAAGTCTCAGATATGCTTCTGTTGAATCCCATAGATTTTCATATGTTGTGTACCCACTTTTATTTCTTTTGTTTTTTTTCTTTTTATTGAAGTATAATTATATTACATTCTATTAATTTCAGGTAAACAACAAATTAATTAAATTCTACACATTATCTGTGCTCACAATAATAAATATAGTAACCATCTGTCCCATACAACAGTATTACAGTATTATTGACTATACTCTCAATGTTGAACTTCTCATCTCTGACTTCTTTATTTTATAACTGGGAATTTGTACCTCTTAATCTCCTTCATCTATTTTACCCATTCCTTCCCCTACCTCCCTTCTGGAAACCACCAGTTTGTTCCCTTTATTTAAAAATCTGTTTTTTGGCTTGTTTGTTTTTTTTCCATTTGTTTTGTTATTTTAGATTCCACATATAAGTGAAATCATGTGGTTATTTGTCTTATTCTGTCTGACTTCATTTATAATAACACACTCTATGTCCATTCATGTTGTCACAAAAGACAAGATCACATTTTTTTATGGCTAATACTCCATTATACATATATACCACATTTTTTAATCTATTCATCTTTCAATGGACACTTGAATTTCTTCCATATAGCTTTGTACTTCTTTCTCAAGATTGCTTTGGCTATTTAGGGTCTATTGTGGTTCCCTACAAATTGTAGTTCCTTGAAAAAATGCTATTGGTGTTTTGATAGGAATTACATTGAATCTGTGAATCGCTTTTGGTAGTAGGGACATATTAGCAATATTCTTTCAATCTGTGAGCATGGAATATCTTTCCATTGGTTTGTGTGTTATTTTCATTCTCTTTCAAAAGTGTTTTATAGTTTTCAGAGTATGGGTCTTTCACCTCCTTGGTTAAATTTATACATATTTTATTCTTTTTGATGTAATTGTAAATGGGATTTTTTGAAATTTTTGAAATTTCACAACTGAGTTTAGTTTATAAATTGTGTATCCTGCAACTTTAGTGAATTGATTTATTACTTCTAATAGTTGTTTGGAGTCTTAAGGGTTTCCTATGTATAGCATTATTTATTCTGCAAATAATGATAGTTTAATTTCTTCCTTACCAATTTGGATGCCTTTTATTTCTTTTCCTTGTTTGTTTCCTGCAACTAGGACTTCCAGTACTGTGTTAAATAAAAGTGGTGAGAATGGACACCCTTGTCTTATTCCTACTCTTAGAGAAAAAGCTCTCACTATTTCGCTATTGAGTATGATGTTAAGCTGTGCAATTTCCTATTTGGCCTTTATTATGTTGAGATATGTTCCCTCTAAACCCACTTTGTTAAGAGTTTTATCATGAATGGATGTTATATTTTGTCAATGTTTTTTTCTCTATTGAGATGATCCTATGGTTTTCATTTTTTCCCTTGTTAATATGATGTATCATATTGATTGACATGTGAATATTGAACATTCCTTGCATCTGTGGAATGAATCTTACTTGACTTTGATAAATGATGTCTTCAGCATATTATTGAACTCAGTGTTGAGGATTTTGTTGAGGATTTTTGCATCTATGTTTATCAGAGATATTGGCCTGTGGTTTTCTTTTTTTTGTAATGTATTTGATTTTAGCATTAGGGTGATGCTGGCCTGATAGAATGAATTTGAAAGTTTTCCTTCCTTTTCTATTTTTTAGAGTAGTTTAAAGATAGGTATTAACTCTTCTTAAATGTTTGGTAGAATTCACCTGGAAAGCCATCAGGTCCTGGGCTTTTGTTTGTTGGGAGTTTTGTTTTGTTTTGTTTTGTTTTTTTAATTGATTCAATTTCATTACTAGTAATTAGTTTTTCAAATATTCTATTTCTTCCTGATTCAATTTTGGAAGATTATATGTTTTTAGGAATTGACCCATTTTCCCTAGGTTTTCCAATTTGTTAGCATATAATTAATATTCTCTTGTAATCCTTTGCATTTCTGTGGTGTCAGTTGTTATTTCTCCTTCATTTCTGATTTTATTTATTTGGGTCCTCTCTTTTCTTGATGAGTCTGGATAAAGTTTTATCAATTCTATTGATCTTCTTAAAGAATCAGCTTTTGGTTTCACTGATCTTTCCCTTTTTTTAGGCTTTATTTAATTTCCACTTTAATTTTTCCTTCTGCTAGGTTTGGCTTTTGTTCTTTTATAGATTTTGTGTGTGTTAGGTTGTTTATTTGAGATTTCTCTTCTTTCTTGAGGTAGGTCTGTATTGCTATAAATTTCCTCTAAGAACAGCTTTTATTGCATACCAAAGATTTTGGACCATTGTGTTTTCATTTTCATTTGTCTCCATACATTTTTTGATTTCCTCTTTGATTTCTTGGTTGACCCATTCATTGCTTTGTAGCATATTGTTTAGCCTCCATGTATTTGTGTCCTTTCCAGATTTTTTTTTTGAATTGATTTCTATTTTCATACCACTGTGATCAGAAAAAATGCTTAATATGATTTCAACCTTCTTAAATTTACTGAGACTTGTTTTGTAGCCTAACATGTGATCTTTCTTGGAGAATGTTCCAAGGGCACTTGAAAACAATGTGTATTTTGAGTTGTCTAAGTGACTCAGCTGGTTAAGCAGCTGACACTTGATTTTGGCTCATGTCATGATCTCAGGGCTCTGGGATCAAGCTCTGCATTAAGCTCTATGCTCAATGGGAAGTCTGCTTGAGGATTCTCTCTCCCTCTGTCCCTCCTCTAGCTCATATGCACTCTCTCTCTCTAAACTAAATAAATAAATCTTAAAAAAAAAAAAAAGAAAAGAATGTGTTTTCTGCTGTTTTGGGATGTAATATTCTGTATATATCTGTTAGGCTATCCAGTGTAATTCAAAGCCACTGTATCCTTGTTGATTTTCTGTCTGGATGAGCTATTTATTGATTTAAGTAAGGTGTTAAGGTCCCCTACTATTAGTCCCCTACTTTATGTCTGTTAATATTTGCTTTATGGGGCGCCTGGGTGGCTCAGTTGGTTAAGCGACTGCCTTCAGCTCAGGTCATGATCCTGGAGTCCTGGGATTGAGTCCCGCATCAGGCTTCTTGCTCGGCAGGGAGTCTGCTTCTCCCTCTGACCCTCCTCCCTCTCATGCTCTCTGTCTCTCATTCTCTCTGTCTCAAATAAATAAATAAAATCTTTAAAAAAAAAATTTGCTTTATGTATTTTCATGATCCTATGTTGGGCACATAGATATTTACAATTATTATATTTTCTTTCTTCAGTCTTTGTTTTTATTAAAGTTTATTTTGTCTGATATAAGAACTGTTATCCCAGCTTTTTTTTTTTTTTTTGCTTACATTTGCATGGTATATTTTTTCTAGCCCTTCACTTTCAGTCTGCACATGTCTTTACATCTGAAGTGAATCTCTTGTAGGACACTATAGAAGAGTCTCCAGTTTTTCATCCATTCAGTCATCCTGTGCTTTGATTAGAACATTTAGTCCATTTACATGTAAAATAATAAATACTAGGTGTATACTTATACCATTTTATTAATTTATTTCCAGTTGTTTCTGTAGTTCTTCTCTGTTTCTTTCTTATCTTGCTCTATTCCCTTGTGGTTTGATGGTTTTCTTTAGTGTTATGCTTAGATTCCTTTGTATTTATTTTTTGTATATATGTTACAGGTTTTTGATCTGTGGTTACCATTAGTTTCATATACAACATTTTATGTGTGTAGCAGTCTATATTAACTTCTGGTTGCTTAAGTTCAAAAACATTTGAAAGCATTAAATTTATTCTCTTCACATCTTATGTATATGATGTCGTATTTTGTATCTTTCTATTTTGTGTATCTCTTGCCTGATTTTTATAGATAAAATCGATTTTATTACTTTTGTGTTTTAACCTCTATACTGTCTTTATAAGTGATACTACCTTTCTTATATGTCTGTTTTTACCTGTGAATTTTTTTTCATAATTTTCTTACTTTTAGTTATGGCCTTTTCACTCAAAGAATTCCCTTTAGCATTTCTTGTAAGACTGGCTTAGTAGTGATGAACACCTTTAATTTTTTGTTTGTTTGGGAAAGTCTTTATCTCTCCTTCTATTCTGAATGTTACCTTGCTAGAGAGAGTATTCTTAATTTCAGTTGTTGTTCTTGTTTCCTTTCAGCACTTTAAATATCCTACCACTCCCTTCTGGCCTACAAAGTTTCAGCTGAAAAGTCAACATATAGACTTAGGAATTTTCCTGTGTGTGTAACTATTTTCTTTTCTCTTGATACCTTTAAAATTCTCTTTATCATTAATTTTTGCCACTTTATTATCTGTCTTGGTGTAGATTTTCTTGGGTTCATCTTGTTAGGAGGTCTCTGTATTTCCTGGACTGGATGTCTGTTTCCTGCTCCAGATTAGGGTTTTTTAGCTATTATTTCTTCAAATAATTCTGCCCCCCCACCCCCAGATCCCTATAATGTGGATGTTATTACACTTGATAATGTCACTGTGTTCCCTTGAGTTAGCCTCAGTTTTTTATTATTCTCTTTTCCTTTTGCTGTTGTCCTTGGTTGCTTTCCATTACCCTGTCTTCCAGATTGATTTATCCTTCTGCCTCCCGTAATCCGCTGTTTATTCCCTCTAGTCTGATTTTTGTTCAGTTACTGAATTCATCTCTTACTGCTTTTGGTTTATATTTTCTATTTTGTTGTTTTTGAAGCTCTCACTCAATTCATCCACTTTGTTCTCAAGTTCACTGACTATCTTTATGACCATTACTTCAAATTATTCATCAGACATATTGTTAATCTGTTTCACTTAGCTTTTTTTGCTGTGATTTTGTCCTATTTTTTCATTTGGTAAATCTTCTTTCTCCTCATTTTGTCTCTCTGTGTTTGTTTTTATGTGTTAGGGAGGTCAGCTATGTCTCCTTGTCTTAAAAGTAGTGTCCTTGTCTAGAAGAGATACTGTGGTGCCCTGTAGTGCAATGCCCCCTAGCCACTAGGACCAGGTACTTCAAGGGTGTATCTTATGTGGGTGGTGTGTGCCCTACTTCTGTTTTCAGCCCAGTTAGCTGCAATGACACGATGCCTGCTGTGAGCATGCTAGGCTGTTTTGTTCCCGAGCTATTGAGGAGCTTGTCTGAGGCTCAGGTGGGCTCATAGGTGGACAGAGGCAGCAATCAGGTTAGCTATCTGCAGTTAGCCTCTCTTCAAGGCCCACTGAGGCTTTTACTGGTGGGCAGGGCCAGCAGTCAGACTAGGTGTCTGCAGTCAGTCTCTCTGCCTCAGTTGCACGTGCATCCAATGCCAGGGCTTTCTACCTGCACAGTCAACTAAAAGGCTTGGTTGCTGGAACTGCAGATGCACTGGTGTGTGGGGTTATCTCTCCTTCTCCCAAGAGCAGGAGGCTCTTGTGGCAGAAGTCCCTTCCTAGTGTGGGGGTGATCCACTCCCTTTTCTGGGCTTGTGGTGTCCCTCCTATTTGTGGTTAGTCTCAAGGGGGTTTGGTCCTCAAGCACATCTCTGCCCCTCCTACCCTTTCTAATGTGTCCTTCTCTCTATTTTTAATTGTGGAAGGTCTGTTCTGCCAGTCTTTGGGTCACTTTCAGAGTTACTTATTCAGATGTAGTTATTATCTCAGTGTGTTCTTGGGTTTTTTCCCCTCAAATTTGGGATGTTTTCACCCATTATTTTAAAAATAGACTTTCTGTCCCTTTCTCTCCCTCTTTTTCTGGGATTCCCATAATGCATATATTGAATCTTTTGATATTGCCCGATAAGGACCATAGGCTTTCTTCACTCTTCTTAATTCTTTTTGTTCCTCTGATTGGTTAATTTCAAGTGATTTGTCTTCAAGTTCACTGATTCTTCTGTCTGTTTTGTCAAGTCTCCTGTTGAAACTATTGAATTTTTCGGTTCAGTCACTGTATTCTTCAGCTTTAGGATTTTTGTGTGGTGTGGTGTGTGTGTGTGTGTGTGTGTGTGTGTGTGTGTGTGTGGTGGTTTCTCGTCCTTTATTAAACTTCTCATTTTGTTCATTGTTTGCCAAAGTTTGTTTAGTTGTTTGTGCATTCATTGAACTCTTTTTTTTTTTTTTTTTTTTGAGGGAGAGAACAAGCGGGGAGGAGGGTCAAAGAAAGGGAGAAGCAGACTCTCTGCTGAGCAGGAGCCTGATGTGTGGCTCGATCCCAGGACCCTGATGTGTGGCTCGATCCCAGGACCCTGAGATCGCGACCTGAGCTGAAGGTAGATGCTTAACTGACTGAGCCACCCAGGCGCCCTGCATTCACTGAACTTCTTAAGATGATTATTCTGAATTCTTTGTAGACTGTTCATTGATCTTCATTTCTTTAGAATTAGTTATTGGATCTTTGTTAGTTTCCTTTGGTGGTCTCAGGTTTATCTGATTATTCTTTATGATCTTTGTATCCTTGAATTAGTAACTACAATTGAGGAAGCTGCCTTCTTATCCAGCCTTTATAGTTTCCCTTCAGCAGCAACAGACCTTTTCCTTACTGCTCAGTTTATTGTTCTGAATGGGTTAGCTGGTAATGTCTGTGGAAGGTGACACTTGCTGTTGTGGTCTTTAGTTGTGTGGGGCTGTTGCCCATGCTCTGAAGTTGGGGGAGTGCTGCTGGGCTCCACATTCAAGTGGAACCACTCACTGGGCTCACTGATGAAGCACACCTGATGGTTGAGCTCCATTAGGTGGAGCCACTACCTGAGTTCTGCAATCTCCTCTGGTTGTATAGGGTCATAGACTATGTTCCATGACAAGGCAGTGCTATTTGTTGGACTCCACAACTGGGCAGCATTGCTAGCTGGGCTCCTTCCCTAAATGAGAGCATAGCTGTGCTCAGCAATCAGACTGGACTGTAGTATGTATTCTTTTGCCAGATGAGGCTGTATGCTGAGCTCCACAGTGAGGCGCCACTGTAGGCTGGGCTCTGAGGTTGTCCATGGTCACTGTCAGCACCCCTGCTCAGGCAGGACTGGAGGCCCTTCTCAACCATTGTGCATGGCTGATAGCTTGGTCTCTTACCAGGCTAGCCATTGGATGAGCCTCATGGCTAATCAAGGTCTCTAGCAAGGCTTCCGGAATAGGTGGGGCTAGAGGCTATGCTCATCAGTTGGCAGGACTGCTGACTTGCTTTATTATCCAGGCAGGACCATAAAATGGGCTCCATGTCCAGAATAAGCCATTGGCTGGGGACACAACCAGAAAGAACTACTCACAAAGCTCCCTGGCTAGAGGGGACCACCAGCTCAGCAATATGTATAGGCAGAGCCACTGGCTGGCATTTCTGCCTTGACACCATTGCCAGCAGAAACATAAGTTGCCAAGATCGATGTGCTTATTGTTCTGAGCCCTGCCCTCTTCTCCATCTCTAGATAATCCACAGTGGTGTAGTCTGCTGATTCCCCACCGTGATTCTCATGAGGCAAAACCTAAATTGGCCTTCTGAGAAGCATTCTGTAACAATGGGAAAGCATTCTGTAAACTTGGGCTCTCTTTTCCCCACTGTCAGCCTCCCTGCTCAGGGAGGACTGCTAATGTACAGATATTCATTAATTTTTAAATATTAAATTTATATGAAATTACTATGCTAAATTCAGTACTGCTAAAAACTCTTTCTGTAGAGGGGCACCTGGGTGGCTCGGTTGAGCCTCTGACTCTTGATTTCAGCTCAGGTTGTGATCTCATGGGTCCTGGGATTGAGCCCCATATTGGGCTCTGTGCTCAGTGCAGAGTCCACTTGAAGATTCTCTCCTTCTGCCCCTCCCCCCCGACTCATGCTCCCTCTCTCTCTCTCTCTCTCTCTCAAATAAATAAATCTTAAAAAAAAAAAAAAACAAGCCTCTTTCTTTAGGGGAAAAAAAAAAACTTTTTCCAGACTTCATGACTCCCCTTTACTTATGATATTTCATCACTGTATCATGGCCTCCAAAATCCCAGTACTCCTCTTTGTTCCATTTTCTATACTTCTTTATTCCAAAATTATATAATTATAAGAAGATATAAAAATGCCACACCTGCCCCTTTTGTCAGTCTATCCAGTTTCTCCTTTCTGTATCTATTTTTCATAAGAAGTAGTATAAGAAGATTGGTATGGTGGGTTTCATAAGTCTTGGCATGCTTTCCATCCTATTTATAGCAATCTGGCCAACTTAGCATCCCTAAAGCAGACACATCCTAACAACCAGGAGATAAACACTTTCTCAAAGGGGTGAGAATGGTATAATATAGAAAAAACGTTTCTTGATTCCTAATACTTTTGTTGTCTTATTTGTATAATTTCAAATCAATTTGTTTAACTTAAAATGTATCCAGATATTAATCCAGCGCAATTTAATGAGTTACTGTGTTGGTTTGGTTTGGAAGTACTCAACTTTCACTTTAAAACAGAATGAATTGTCTTTTATATATAGGTTAATATCCCTTTTTGCTGATCATCCTTTAGGAGGATTCTGACTTTAAAAAATACATTTGTGTGTGTGTCTGTGTGTTTATATATGTATACACATACACACATTTCTTCTTTTTTTTTTTTAAAGATTTTTTTTTTTTTTTTAATTCATGAGAGACAGAGCGAGAGAGAAAGGCAGAGGGAGAAGCAGGCTCCCCAGGAGCAGGGAGCCCAATGCGGGACTCGATCCCAGCACCCTGAGATCATGACCTGAGCCGAAGGCAGACGCTTAACCATCTGAGCCGCCCAGGCGCCCACATACACACATTTCTATGTGTGTCAATGAAGATAGATACAGATATACATATAGATCCATCATGAATGACTTATCAGTCACATACAGCTTTTTACAACAATGTCATTTATTACAAACTCCTTTAAGTGAAGTTTATATTAGATGCCTACTTAATATTTTTAAGTATTGAGTGTAAGCTCTAGGGAGCTATACATTGCTGGTGCTTTTGCAGATCTATATTACACTGTTCTAATCTTTAAAAGAATCTCAGTGAAGAGAAAAAAAGTTATATGAATGGCAAAAGGAGAGAATAATACAAAATAGTCAGATATATGTCAGCCTTTAAATCTTAATGTGGAATCATAAGAGGATGAGACTACTGTAATCCCAAGAGGGTGAGAAAGACTCCTGGTAGAAGTCATATATCTTGCAGGCCTGATGAACACATACAAAGTCCCTAAACACAGGCAAAAAGCATGAGTACATACTGGTTGATATAGCATCCTCTAAAGACAGGGCTGAAGCTGTCTTACCTAGAGTACAGTGTAGCTGTTAAAAAACTCAGGGGATTCAGTTAAATGGGAACCGAGAACAAAAGTTTAAATGGTGAATTAATGAATTACTTTTGAATTCGCAGCATATAGAATTAGTATGCATTTTGATAACTGCATACTTCCTAAAAACTTCCATTATAGATATTCCTTTAATTATACTTCATTTAGCTGTGTGTTCAAACATTATCTGGTTGCTCATACAAGCAAATAGAGCTTCTGAAACCAAAATCTTATATACTAGTTAAACATATTCTGATCAAGTATCAGACACTGCTAGCTGTATCTCAATTTTTATTTATCTTACATTGAAATAAAATGAACTGACTTCAATCAGATTCATCAAAGTGCATACAAACTGAGTTCATGTGAGAGTTGTCCTATGAGTCCCTAAGATGTATAGTTTATTTCCTTCTTCCTTCTCTCTCTCCTGGCTCTTCTCCTCTCCCTCCCTTTCTCCTTCCCCTTCTCTTCCCTGTCCTCCTCTTCTATTATTCCTCTTCCTCCTCCTTTCTTTCTTTTCAAAATTGGTGTAATATGTAGCATTTTCTATGGTCCAGTAACAGTAGATAGGTCAGTACATTTACTTCTCTGTTACTATATATTTTACATTATTTTTAAAGGTTTGAACTAAGTTAATAAAACAAGATGATTAGTATAAATTTCAGAGATGCTAGAGAATGTGCATTGCCATAGAAACAAAAGAATAGAAGGGTATAATATTTAATATTCACTAGTTTCATAAATAGTAAGCTACTCTGTGGTATTTCACAAAAAAAGAATATTTTGAAACTAGTATTTCTGGTAGCCTAGGGTTCAAAATCCATGGGTATGAGGGAATGTGTTATGTGGTTTTGAAATTTTGTAACATTAGTATGTTGGAAGTAGCCAATATTAGGGGGTAATTTAAGAGGAAATCTCAGCACAACTTTGGAAAAGTTAGATATAGTGGGAGCTGTAAGAACAAGGTAAAATTTATGACACAATGGTTTATATGTACTTTCCCTCTGATTATTCTACATGCGTGTGCACACACACAGTCACCAGAGAAAATATTTAAGACAATAAAACTAGGTTCTTCAGAATGTGTTGATGACTGCTGAAGAAATCCAAAGTAAAAGAAATATTATTGTAATTCCACACCTGCACATATCTGATCTTACAAGCATATTATGAGAGTTTTGGGATAGATAGGATCATGTCTCTGTTGTAGATGAGGACACAAGGCTAAGTAGTTATTTCCAGAGCACAACAGCTAGTAATTATCCTAGTCAGTTACAAAAACTTTTTCGGTTCTTTCTTCTATTAAGCGTTTGTGAAAAACTTTGAGGTAGATTTTTAAAGTACAATTTAGCTCTTTCATTTTCATTAATAAAGAAAGCTCTTTGCCCTCTTTTCTCTGCTCTTCCCTACTTAGACTTTTACTTTTCCAGAGAAATTGCAATGGGAATGACTGTTAATATAATACATTCTTTATTCTCACTGATAATGACCCTTAGTTTGAAAGAAATAAGCTGAAATTTTTGTTGGGCAACTTTTTGCAATAGTGCATCGTTGTAATTAATACAACAAATTACTGTTGCCAGGACAATTGCATGATTGTTGTATACAATCTTTGTCATAATGGCATTTGGAATAATGGAATTCTGCCTGTATTATCAAACACCTATAAAATTGAGTTATGATTCCCTGACTTTAAAACAGTCTTAGACCTTGGAACTCTCCAAAGTCCATCAGGCCTCAGGGCATGGTCTTTCAGTGTTTGGAAACAAGTTTCTTTGTGTTTGTTTGTTTATTAGTTTTTGATGTAGTGTTCCATGATTGTTTGCGTGTAACACCCAGTGCTCCATTCAGTATGTACCCTCTTTAATACCCATCACCAGGCTAACCCATCCCCCCACCCCTCCCCTCTAGAACCCTCCGTTTGTTTCTCAGAGTCCATAGTCTCTCATGGTTCGTCTCCCCCTCCGATTTCCCCCCCTTCATTTTTTCATCAGCTATACAAGCTAGCTGTCAAAGTCATTTACTAATTCATGAAAGTCCAGTGCAAAAGAGGGGGGAAAACTGTTTTTAAAAATGCGGTGGCGGTGGTTTTCTGTACATACCTTATCACTAAACAGAACTTATCTAGGAATCTAGACCTTGGAAGAGTTGGTTTCTAGTTAAGTATTTGCTTAATGACAAGGAATGACTCAACCAATGGCCAAGAGAAGAATACAATTAGAGAAACTGAGGCATCATCAAGAACAAAAGACACAAAGTCAACGAAATGTTATGTTTCAAATACATAATTCTAGGGCGCCTGGGTGGCTCAGTCGTTAAGCGTCTGCCTTCGGCTCAGGTCATGATCCCAGGGTCCTGGGATCAAGTCCCACATCAGGCTCCCCGCTCTACGGGAAGCCTGCTTCTCCCTCTCCCACTCCCCCTGCTTGTGTTCCTGCTCTCGCTATGTCTCTCTCTGTCAAATAAATAAATAAAATCTTAAAAAAAAATACATAATTCTATTTTATAGTTGTGAAAATTTATAAAAGAGCAATATTCTGTTCATGGAGTTTTCTGAATTAGACCTACATGATTGTGGCAGTTCCAGCTTAATTACTTTAAATTGGGGCTACACTGTTGACTGGTAAGAGATTGAATTATTGGAATTATAAACACCATGTATCTAGAGGTATATATGTGTGTATATATATGTATATAAAACATTGTTATTTAGATAACTATACCTTGGGAAATAAATGATAAAACATGAAATGATAAAATGATGAAATAAGAAATAAATGATAAATGGGAAATAAATGATAAAGAAAATAAATAATAAAACATATGAAAACCCCTGGTGATTTAGCATGGGGCTCCCTCTTCCTACATCCCTCACTCCCTCTTATCTCTATTCCTATCTTCTCTCTCCCCCGTGTTTCTTCTTTTCCTTTTCTTCTTTACCTCAGTCTCCAACCTGTATGTATGCCTATTTTTATAGATGCCAGAAGCCAGAAAGGCTGAGAATATTATTTTTGTCTTGATACAGGTAGATTGCAAATTAGACCAATGACCTAGTAGTCTGCCAGATGGTACATTCTCTGGTCAGTAGCCAGATATGCTAAGAGATCCTCAGAACTTTGAAATATATCACTCTGATACATCTGACAAATCTAGAATATGGGTTCAGGAATAAAAGATGAGTTTCTCTTTCATGCATTAGCAAAATTTCAGCAAGGACAGTAGGTTCTTTATCATTCAGGACCCAAACTACTTTGTTAGTCTACATGTTTTGCCATGTGTTCCAGAATTATTCACTAATTCACAGAATAAAGTGTTTACAGGATAGCTAGTGAACATTTACATTGGCTTGTACAGTAAGTTAGGATATGAGCATTTATTAGACAGTTATAACTGCTCAAAACCCACTAGAGATGCATTCACTTTAGGGGTTGCACATTTCCCTATAAATGGCTTGTTGTGAATAATGTAAATGTGCATCCCTGAGAATAAATTAAATACATTTCCTGCTATTGGTAATGTGTTAGAACAGTTGTGCCATAAATCACTTGAGCAGCATTTATAGATTACTCTCTCTAGGCCAAGCTTGTAAATATCTGTGTAACTCATTATTCAATGATTTGCAACCCACTAAAGAAAACCTTAGAGATTTTTCTCTTTTTTTTTTTTCTCTCTCCTCTCATATGATAGCAACAAACATCTACCTCAAAGGTACTCATTTTGAATGCTATAAAGCTTTACTTTTAATAGAAGCTAGAGAATTTAATGTATAACAAGAAGAACCAACCAGAAACCTATGGAGTGACTCTTGTTCCTCATAGGTGGGTCTTTACTCATGTATTCTTTTGCCCTTTCCCTACCAAGCCTTCCTTTCTGGAAGACTCGGGAATTCTCTGCAGGCTTGAGGCCACAGGGAGTGACCATTTTCCAATGCCTTTAGGCTTCCTTTGTGCTCTGCTTTCTCCCAGCTTCCTTCTCCACTCTCCTCCCCCCCTCCTCCTCCTGCTTCTCCCCACTTTTACACACATACCAACAATCGTGTAGGAACCAAGCAGACACATTTTTGTCTACTCCTGTCTCTGTCAATTTTATAACTTAGGATACATCAGAAGCAAAATGGGCATTCAGCTTTGGAAACGATATAGACCATTGGTTTCAGTGTATCCTTGGAATCACTCTTCTAAGTAAAAGCAAATTCAAAACAAAACAACAAAACACGTAAAAACAAACCAACACAGTGTTTCTCTGTGCTAGGCATTTTGTATGTATTACATCATTTTATGCTTATAGAGTAACATGATTAGCCCCTATTTATTAGTGAGGAAAGTGAAAGGTTTAGAAGACTTATAACATCTGAGGTTGCAGGGTCCAGATTTGAAATTGAGCCTAATTCAAAAGCCAGCATCAGCGCGGTGAATTGTGCAAGACTGTTGAATCTCAGATCTGTACCTCTGAAACAAATAATGTAATATATGTTAAGAAAAAAAAAAAGAAGAAGATAGCAGGAGGGGAAGAATGAAGGGGGGAAATCGGAGGGGTAGACGAACCATGAGAGACGATGGACTCTGACAAACAAACTGAGGGTTCTAGAGGGGAGGGTGGTGGAAGGATGGGTTAGCCTGGTGATGGGTATTAAAGAGGGCACGTTCTGCATGGAGCACTGGGTATTATGCACAAACAATGAATCGTGGAACACTACATCTAAAACTAATGATATAATGTATGGGGATTAACATAACAATAAAAAATTAAAAAAAAAAAAAGCCAGCATCTGTATTCTTTCAGCTTGACCTTTCTCCATAACTCTGGCAAGTGAGTCTTATCTTATGAAAACTGGTCATGTCTATTGAATATAATGCTCTGAAATTTTCCCTCTGTGAACTGTGTTTGAGTTTCCAAACTTACAGTAGCCTGCCCCTCCCCTACCCCGACATTTACCTAAGTTGCTTTCTTTTGCCTCTTTCTTGTTGCATTGGACTTCTAACCTAGGAGAACACTATACTTCTTGGAATAACCTCCAAATTATCCTTTGTACATCTGAGTTTATGTCAATAGGAAATAGAAAAACCTCGCAATGGGGAGTTCTGTTTATGCCACTCCTGTGCACCTACCAGCCCCAAAGACTCTGCTTCAGCAGTCATTAGCCCTCCTCATGCTCACTGACTCACATTTCAGAGTCTCATCTATTTTGTGCTCTGCCAATTTTCAATTTGTTTCTGGTGACACTTGATTGAGTGGCTCCAACCTTTGGGTAATTGGTGATGAGCTGGAGCTTGATGGCTTTTAGTTTTCATTTAGATGATGCTTTGCTGAATCAACTGCTGCCTTGTAGCATAGTCCAGCATGAACCCCTCCCCTCACCGAGTGCCCTGTATGTTTGTAAAATGCTTTTTGTTCTTCAGAGTACTCTCAAACTTATTTTATTGTCTTCATTGTGAATTATATAGGGTAAATCTATGAGTGAAGAAACAGACATGGAGAAATGACTTCTATTTCCAGAAGCAGTGGCTTTACTTTGTTAAGGAAGCAGCTTCTATCGATGCCCCTTTTGTAACCACAATGTGCTAAAATAGGTTCTCAAAATCTCTAACTTTCTATATAGGATAGTTTTGACATAGCAATATCCAGCTTATTAAATAGTGCACTTGGAAGATTTCAACCACCCATATAATGTAGAATGGGGCATGAAGACTAATTAGCTACTATTATAATTCTTCTTGCTATTGAATTAATATTGGTAAAACATTTATAAAGTAGGTATATAAAGATACCACTTGAAGCACTTACTGATATCCAAGAAAATAAGAAAAGGGGATATCAAGATTCTGGTTTCTGTTCTTTATATTATACAATGTGACTATGACAGGTTGTTGACACTATTTGAAGCTCAATTTACTGATCTATCAAGTGAGGATAATAATTACTCTTTAGAATATCAAATGATTTTTATTGGGATTACAAGTACATCAAAAATTAGTAATATTGAAAATTTTAAAACAGAGTTGGAGCCCAGATTTACTTGTAATATTTCCAGTTGCTCACAGCTTTCTGCACATAAGTGCAGTTTTCTCTAAGAATTATGAGAAGAGTAGCTATTTCAACTTTTTAAAATAGTGAAATACAAAATTTAATTTTTTGAAATGACTCAATTGCTCTCTTTGATCTCTGTGAGAACTTTCTTTACTGTCAATGATATTTCATTATTATGATGGCTATTAAAACATTAGTATCAAACTACTGTGTATTAATGGTTTTGAACTCAGGTTTTTGATCTATATTCCATTTCACTTATGATTTCGATTTCATCCCAAATGTAGGTTTCATATCCAAGTAGAATAGACCAGGTTTTCACTTTGAATTTTAAACATATGTTTACAGTATGTGAAGGTTACCCTACAAATCCTTCTTTGTATCATTTCAATCCCCCAGGTTGGTAAAATGGAAAAAGAACGTGAAAATATATTTACACCTATGGTGCAGTACAGCATTGATTGCCAGGGAAACTCTCCATAAAACGGCATGTCTGATCAGCTATAACGGATAGTCTCTTGGTGATTTTTGTACACACCTCAGATTTTTAAAATTTATGTGATGTTCTCCAAATCTTAATGTCCTTTGCATTTTGGTGACAATATTCATATCTCCTTGAAAAGTATCTGTGGGGACACCTGGGTGTTCTCAGTCAGTTAAGCAGCTGCCTTCAGCTCAGGTCATGATCTCAGGGTCTTGGGATTGAGCCCCACATCAGACTCCCTGCTCAGCGGGGAGTCTGCTTTTCCCTCTCCCTCTGTGCTCTCTCTCTCTCTTTCTCTCACTCTCTCTCTTGCTCTCTCAAATAAATAAAAATCTTAAAAAAAGTATCTGTGAATAATAAGTGAACTATTTTTCTTAAAGGATATAATGTGTTTGGCTAGATTAGATTTATCCTATTTCACTAGTATTCCTTAGTTCTTCATATTTATCTGTAGGGTTTTTGAAGTTTTAAAATAGTATACTTATTATGGTAATAAGAGAAAAAAATGGTAATTCTGAAATGGCAGATATAAATAGTATGGGTGTTTTTACCTTCTAATTAGTTTTAATTGCAGATTTTATAGAGACCAAATTCCCACCCCCCAGGTGTTTTGTTTGTTTGTTTGTTTTTTCCCTGGTTCAGAAGACTCTCAGATAAAATGGACCTTCTCAATTTGGTTGCATGTATTATTTTCTAGATGGTAAATTCCATGTTGAAAGTGAAATGTTAGGTACACAGCTGTGTTGAGTAAACATTTGCAGAAAATAAGTTTGAGATTTAGAAACAGCCTAGATACCTTTGTATTCTCTTTCCTTCCTGTCTCTCTTCTTAGCATTGGCACTTTGAGAAAGTTATTTAACCTGAATAAATCAGGAAAATTAAAATAATCATGCACAACTTGGAAGTTATAGTAAGGGTTAATATACGTAAATCATTTAGCACAGTGTTTAGCACGTAAGTACAAAAATAAATTGCAAATATTATGTATTAGATCCAATATTAAGTACCTCCTATGTGATGAATGCTACGTTAGACCTTGGGATATAATGATGAAGAGCCCTTGTCCTCAAGGAACCTACAGTCTAACGAGGAATGCAGAAAATTTCTAATCAATTTCAACAGAGTAGCAAGTATTAAAAGAGAAAAAGCAAAGGGTGTCATGTCAGTGTATATTGGCACATTTTCTAACAGCTGGGAGGATTCCTGAAGTTTTCCAGGCATATGGAAATATACATATGGAAACCTCTGAGATGAATAAGGGTTAGGTAGGCAAAGTAGAGTAGATGACGGAGGAAGGGAAAAAAGAGGAAAGAAAAGATTCGGTGTGAGCAAGAGCCTAGAGCAATGGTGACTGGAAAAAATGAGCCCAGATCAGCTTCCCATGCAGCACCCTCTATGTTGTTAGCCCCATGTATAGAACTGATTAGCACTCTTCTTCCTCTGGCCGATCAAGTGGTTTTGGCTAACCAATTATCAGATTCTCCTGAGAGGAAAGGGGCCCAAGGATCTTTGGGGGGAGAGGAAAGGCACAAATGGAGAGTGAGATCCTAGACACATGCTAGGTGCAGTGTTTAGCCCCTTTTCTTTGGTTTATGGTGGGGACTGGGAATGGAGGGAGGACACAAACATTAAAACATAGATCACAGAATTGATTCTCTTGGCAGACACGACACTCTAACCTGAGGTTCTCATTGCTGACAGCATCCTGGGGCCCATCACACAGCAGGAACCACATTGCAGTTCACTGCTTATGTTGGTTTGATTTTTTATTTGGTTCTTGGATGGATGGGGCTTAGAGTGAAAAAAGAGAAGTAAGCATCACATGGAAATAAGAGAAGGAAAGGAGAGAGAGAAAAAAAAACAGGACAGGTAGAGAGATTGACATTGAGATTGAGTTTGTGTGCCCTCAATTCAAATAGCAGTTGTCACCTAGGGATCCTCCAGGTGGCATATGGTTAGTTATGACTATATGCTTCATTTGTTTTTTCATTAGCATCTCCTAAATATTGGTGTGCCAGTGCCACTTACAATTCTCTTGTTGACAAAAAAAATTCAAAATAATTTCAAATTTATAGAAAATTCACACCATCAGTTTTTGAGCTTGCCATATATACTTTATCTTTCTCTCCCTGCCCCATACACACATGTACCCCTTTCTCTCTCCACATGGACACACACACACTCATACACACACACACACACATATATATGAAAAAATAATGGTATATGTGTGAGTATGTATACACACTCTTTTTTCTGAGCCACCTGCAGATGTTGAAGGCCTCATGCCCTTTAATCCCTTAATACTGACCATTCAGGGGCTGCCTGGGTGGCTTAGTCAGTTAAACATCTGATTCTTGATTTTGGCTCAGGTCATGATCTCAGGGTTGTGAGACAGAGCCTCTCAATCTCTCTCTCTCTCTCTCCCTCTCTAATATATATATAGATAATATATAGATATAGATATATTAGAGAATGTGTATGTGTATACACACATATATATTTTTTACATATATATATAGGCCATTCAGTATGCATTTCCTAAGTACAGGATATTCTTTAACATAATCACAGCATAGTTAACAAATTCAGGAAATATATCATCAACAATACTTGCAGCTAATCTGTGGACCATATTCCCAAGTTCTCAATGGTCCCAGTAATGTCCTTTCTAACATTTACAGTCCTTTGATTACAGGATCCAGACCATATTGCATTTAATGATTGTATACCTTTGGTCTCTTCAGTCTTTTTCTTTCATGACATTGACTTTTTTGAAGAATGTGGGCCATTATTTTGGACTGTGTTTGGTTATTCTTCTTTCTTCATTCCCAAGCTTCCATAAAAATATAAACAGGTGACACCATTTGTAATACATAACTGGTGATTGGATAGGCCATACATCATTCATTTGTTCCAGGGTATCTGATTGGATTACAAATTTGTACCTACACTACTCCATAGTGTCATAACATACCAACCAGAAGGACTATGTGGGGATGTCCCTGACTATTATAAAATCTTCACTCAAACATCTTAGCTGAGCAAAAATCTCCAAATATTTATGTGTGATCCTAACTTCCTCCTAGCAATAGGCCAGCAAAGCTTTACCAGGAACATTATTTCATATTGATGATATGATAGCTTTTGCCCTTGCTCTTGTCAGTTTCATTACACTGAGACGTGTGGCACTCCTCTTTCCACTTAACTCTCTAAATACAATGCGCCAGCCCCTAGACTTTGAGCATCTTTTGTGAACTGTGGTCTCCTCGAAGGCAGGCAGCAAGGCTTATTCAATGTCCTATCCCTAACTTGACTCTCCCAGTCTTCAACCTTTAGCTTTTCTTGCTTTTTGGTTAGTTTATAACCCATAGTTCCTTGTGTCTTTTCTCTCTCTCTCCTTTTCCATCTCTAATTACCATTTTCCAGACTAAATGCTTCCCAGGTTAAAATAAATAGCAGTCACAATAACCACAGTCACAGTACAGCTCTCTGATGCGTTGTTTTTCCCACTGTCCCTACCTCAACATACTCCTCAAGTACCGCTAATTTTCAAGTAGAACAATTGAAGATACTGAAGAACAAACTAGCCCTCCCCAATTCAGATCATCCCCAATTCAATTTGAATTCAAATTCAAATTGTTACATTCTTCAAACTTCAGTTTCATCATCTGTAAAAACAAGGATATTTAAAGTATATCTAGATCAACAGGAGGTTGAGGGACTTTATGTAATAATCCCCACATAATGTCCACCACAGTACTAGGCATGTGTTCATACTCTAATAAAATGTTACCTATTGCTATTTAGGGTTTAAGACCGCATCCAGAATATGTTTTCGGTCTCCACTGTTGTTATCCTTTTAATGCCTCAAAAGACGAACAGAAGCTATAAGACTATTCTGCCATACATAGGGTTATATGTCTTGTTGGACCCCTCAGATCTGGGGTAAAGTATAGGAAGAAACAGAGCCCATCGCTGTAGGGCCCAGGAATCCAACCTCTGCCCCTTCTGACTGACCAATAACTTTAATTTATGGTATTTAATTTCTCATCAGGTTTGCTATGATGCCATAGTAAATATTCCTTTTTGTATGCAATTCTTTACCTGTGCAAAATATATTATTAAGAGTTCACTGCACTTGCAAAATCCACAACTCTAAGAATTCAAAATGCTTACATTCATTAATCTCATTAAACTCACTAAGTATCCCAAAGCTACTTTAGTAGACAGAGGTTTGAAATATATGCTATCACTTCATTTATTTTGAAAATGAAAAACATGAGGGGTTCATACTGATGACCCTATAGGAGTTCGTTTAAATTCTACATTAAATCTATATCTCCTTTTTTCTATACTAAGAATCCACTTTTTCAAGGACACTGGAGATTAAAAAAAAAAGAATATAACATAATTATACATTTGCTTTGTTCCATGTAACACAGAAAACATCCTCAGAATAACAATACTTCTACCACAAACATGAGTACTTTAAAATGCCAGTATTTTTTTCATAGACTTTTTTTTTTATATTTGAATTTTATCTATTTCTTCAGATAAATTCTACATGTAAATTTAGCTCGCCACAAGTCTTTGCATTAATGTCTCCCCAGTCCTTTTGGATGTCTAAAACTCTGTGTCCAATAAATTCCTAAGAAAGGACTCTTGGAAACATCATTCCTTGAGTTCTTGCATATTGTCAACAGTTTATGCATGGTCTTTTAATTGAAAGCCAGCTTTGTTGGACATAAAATCCTTGGATCATGTTTATTTGTTTGTTTTCTTTGTATATCTTTATAATAGCTCTGCAGTTTTTTATGGTATGAAGTTTCCTGTCCAAAAGTCTAATGACCAGTCTGATTTTGTTTCCTTGGTAAATCATCTGGTATTCTTTCCCAGATACTCACAGAATCTTTTCTTCGTTTTCTTTAAAGCTTCATTCTTTTACTAGGATATGTCTCAGTATTAGTGATTCTGAGGTACCCTTTCAATAAGTAGTTTTGAGTCTTCACTTTTTTTTGAAAGTTTTTTAAAATCTTTTTTCAGGTCTGTTCTCTTGTTTAGGTTTTCTTTTTCATAAAATCTTATATGCAAGTGGCATCTGTTTTGACTTTTCTATTTGTTTTTCCTCAAACACTTTTATCTCTCGTTAAATGTTTTTTTATTTCATTTTTTCCATTTTTTGTTTTTCTTGAGCAAAAACAATTTGTATTTTTTACTCTTGCATTTCTCCTAGTTTTATCTTCACTTCTGAAAATGTTTCTTTTATTTCTATTTACTGAGTTCTATCACTAAAAGTCTGTGTTTTTCTTTTTTTTTTTTTTTTTAAAGATTTTATTTATTTATTTGACAGAGAGAGACACAGCGAGAGAGGGAATACAAGCAGGGGGAGTGGGAGAGGGAGAAGCAGGCTTCCCGCTGAGCAGGGAGCCCGATGCGGGGCACGATCCCAGGACCTGGAATCATGACCTGAGCCGAAGGCAGATGCTTAACGACTGAGCCACCCAGGCGCCCCAGTCTGTGTTTTTCTAATTATTATTTATGATGTTCTTTCATATCTTATGCTATTTTCTAAGTCCTGATTTGTTCACTTTGAAATAGTGGTTTTCATCTGTTTTTCATGCATGTCTTTCTATTATACTTTTTTTTTTTTTAATCTATGGGGATCCTATTTTGACTTTTATATCTTTTTTCATAATACTGTTGTTTTGGAATTTGAATTTGATATTTTCTTTGCTTTTTTTTTTTTTTTTTTTTTGAGAGAGGTAGAGGGAGACAGGAGGAGGAGCAGAGGGAGAGGGAGAATCTTAAGCAGGCTCCACACCCAATGCAGAGCCCCGGAGGTGGGGCTCAATCTCTTGACCCTGAGGTCACGACCTAAGCTGAACTCAAGAGTGGGTTGCCTGACCAACTGAGCCACCCAGGTGCCCTGTTTTTTTGTGTGTGAAATCAAATTTTGTGAACTTTTAGGAAGGGGTGTGGTTGAAGATTGTTTTTTCCTATAATTTCATTTTCATGGTCCAGGGCTTGTTCATTCTTTCCCTCTTTTGTTTTGTTTTTAGTGTTGAGAACTACAGCAGCTTACTTTGTGAGATTTACTGGATCCTGTTTCCTTCCTCCTTCATTTACTGGTCCTTCCTTTTCCTTCATTGCTAGTTTCCCTGTTTAGCTCAGTTTGGAAATTCTTCCCACCCATTTCTCTTCAGTGCAGGAAACTGTCCTGGAAAGGACTTTTGTCTTGTTAATGTTAAGAATTCATTGAACTCATACTTCATCAACACCAAAAACCTCTCCATGGACGCCCTTATGGTCACCTGCTTTTAGAGTATACAAAACCTCCTATGCTCAGATTTAATTTTCCATTTTTGGTGTTCTTGGGTATGTCAGATGCCTCTTTTTTACTTTCTGCTTTCTCCTGTTGGATACAGATGTCACACAGGTGCTGCAACTTCAGTCATTGGTCCCCCGTTCATAGTTTGTTTATGGAGATAACTCATCACTTAATTTTACTAAGCATATTATCCATATGCTTCTGTCTTTGCTCTTCCTACTGAATTGTGATATCCAAAGAACTTTTTTTTTTTAATTTTTTTTTTTTTTTAAGATTTTATTTATTTGCGAGAGAGACAATGAGAGAGAGACAGAGAGCATGAGAGGGAGGAGGGTCAGAGGGAGAAGCAGACTCCCTGCCGAGCAGGGAGCCCAATGTGGGACTCGATCCCGGGACTCCAGGATCATGACCTGAGCTGAAGGCAGTCGCTTAACCAACTGAGCCACCCAGGTGCCCTCCAAAGAACTTTTTTTTCCACTTCTGTAACCATCTTCTTAGAATTCTTGAGAATATTTTTAAGTATAAGAGGCATGAGTAACAATTCTTCAGGTCCAGATTTTTCTCCTATAGAGGTCTGTTCATCCCTTATCAACCTTTGAGGATCAGGGTTTCATTTTTTTAAATATTTATTTTAATTCCAGTATAAACATAGAGTGTTATATCAGTTTCAAGTGTACAAGATACTGATTCAACAACTCTACACATTACTCTGTGCTCATCATAGAAACAAAGCAAAAGCGAACTATTGGGACTACACCAAAATAAAAAGCTTTTACACATTTACTAAAACCATCAGTAAAATAAAAAGAGAACCTACTGAATGGGAGGAGATATTTGCAAATGATATACCTGATAGGGGTTAATATTCAAAATATACAAAGGACAACTCAACACACACACACACACACACAAAAAAAAAAACCCAACAAATAATACGATTAAAAAATGGACACAGGACATAGACATTTTTCCAAAGAAGACATACAAATGGCCAACAGACACATAAAAAGATGCTCAGCATCACTAGTCATCAGGGAAATGCAAATCTAAACCACACACAATATTACTTCACACCTGTCAGAATGGCTAAAGTCAAAAACACAAGTGTTGGCAAGGATGTGGGATAAGAGAATCAGGATTTAATTTTATTAAAAATTTCCTTACAAAGCATTGCAATGGTATTTTGCAAATCTTTTTATGCCATTTTTCCAAATAAGAAAAGTCAATAGCATTATGTATCCATATTTGCCTCATGAGAGATATGGAGAAAAATAGCAGAGCTTCTTTCAATAGGACTAATCAATGAAATGAAGGAGAGACCATCTCAGAATGATCAGATAAATTCTGTAACAGAACAAAAGTGTTCGTTTTCTGTATCTGGTGGGAGTTGACAAGGCCAGGCCTTGGAATCATGCTCATTTCCAGACAAAAAGTATGCTGAGTGACTGAAGTTCACAAGTACCTGGGTTTATGTGAGGTTTTATTGTGTTTGTTAATAGTTAAGTGTTAGAAAAATATCAAATTATACATTCTTATTTGGGTTTCTTTAAAATATCTAAATTAACTCTCATCCTTTATCTGGGTAAACCAAAACTCATTTATTGATGTTTTATTAAGTTAATGATAGATGCCATTATTTTGGGAATTGTCATCTAGAATTTATAGAAAATGAAAGAGAATTAGAGAAAAGATTGCATTCTCTTTTTATCAGATATACAGACATATAGGGAATCCTTACTTTTAGACAATATGATCATAGTCCAGGGTTGACCATTTGTCTACTAATGGTAGCTTACAAATATTGTCTTATTGCCTAGGAAGAACCAAATTATCCTACACAACAATTATTTATTATTTACATTCTTTATGCCAGACATGGAACAAGCTTCTCAGTGTCTAAGAAAATTAAGACATGGACTCTCTTCAAATAGCCCACGGGAAAGAATGCACACACATTGATACATGTACAAGTGCAATGGGAAATGTGCAATAAATGATATTCCATTTTTATGGGTGCAAGGGAGTCATTGGAGGTTCTCAGATGGGATATCTGATTTAATTTTGATAGTTGAATACAAATATTCAGGTTAGGTCCAAGGGTAAAGGCCCTATTGCTAGACAGAACAAAAGGTATGAAAGCACAATGTCATAAGGAAGGACTGAACTTTAAGATAGGTGCTGGTTTTCGGGCGCCTGGGTGGCTCAGTTGGTTGAGCGACTGCCTTCGGCTCAGGTCATGATCCTGGAGTCCCTGGATCGAGTCCCGCATCGGGCTCCCTGCTCAGCGGGGAGCCTGCTTCTCCCTCTGACCCTCCCCCCTCTCATGTGCTCTCTCTCTCTCTCATTCTCTCTGTCTCAAATAAATAAATAAAATCTTTAAAAAAAA
>NC_138371.1:83972826-84001430 GCF_054177405.1 Leptonychotes weddellii | reverse complement strand
CTGGGTGGCTCAGTTGGTTGAGCGACTGCCTTCGGCTCAGGTCATGATCCTGGAGTCCCTGGATCGAGTCCCGCATCGGGCTCCCTGCTCAGCGGGGAGCCTGCTTCTCCCTCTGACCCTCCCCCCTCTCATGTGCTCTCTCTCTCTCTCATTCTCTCTGTCTCAAATAAATAAATAAAATCTTTAAAAAAAAAAAAAAAAAAAAAAAAGATAGGTGCTGGTTTTCAAAGGTAATAAGTTAGAAAATCCAGTCTCATAAAGGAGGCTTATTTACCAAAGACTAACTGGTTCTTATTGGTCATCTCTTTCACTAGCAAATAAACTTTAGCTATATAACCTTGATCTTTACAATAAAACTGGTCCCAAGTTGACTTTGGGTTAATTATCCACACATAACTTTCTCACTTCATTTAGGAAATTGACAATATGTCGTTATATAAATACTCTAGAGGAGAGGAGATCCAGGTTTGTATTTGAGGAGTCTTGATCCAATAAAGAAATCATCCAGACATTAGTGTCCTTTACCATTCTTTTTTATTTAGCTCCACTCCCTTCTTCCTTGTGACCAATTCATTATTTTATGAACTTCCTATAAACAGCCAATAGAAAGAAATAAGGAGAAAACACTAACCTCTACCTATCACTTGTTAGCTGTTGCTAGGGCATTTTTTTTTTTTAAGTGGAACATAAAAATATTGCCTAAGATTAGGTTGGATTGTGTTTGTTGACTCCAGTCACCCACACTTTCCCCTGTCTATTTCTATGGGATAGAGAATTAGTAGGAGAATTAGCTGCAGTGTTGGTTTTCAATATATTCATTTCTAGAAAATAATTACCAAGGTCTACATGATTATGAATGATGGATTATGCTCAACTGAATATTTCTTAAATATTTTATTTGAGAGAGAGAGAGCACAAGCACAAGCAGGGTGGAGGGGAGAGGGAAAAGCAGACTCCCCGCTGAGCAGGGAGCCTGATGCAGGACGTGATCCCAGGACCCTGGGATCATGACCCGAGCCAAAGGCAGATGCTTAACTGACAACTACCCAGGCGCCCTCAACTGAATATTTTAAAACCACATCCAGCAGAATTAGAAACTGATAGACTGAGGTCTAAGGGAGGAAATTCCCAAATCTCATCAAATTACACCCATGACCTCTTCTCACTCAGGTTTAGATGAGGAGCTAAGATATAGACTAAAATATAAGTAAATTGTTATATATATATATATATATATATATATATATATATATATACATACATACACACACATATATATACTATGTATGTACTATATATTTACTATATAAGTTAATTGTTCAAGGTGACATAATAATTTGATGTGTGCATGTGTTGTTTTCTTTTTTGCTTTATTTGATGGCTTAGACTAAGCAGGTATATAAATTCTAACATTAATTCACTTGGTTCTAACATCAATTGATTTTTTTATGAAGTAGAAAATCAGTAGAACACTAATAGGGGATATCTACCTAGATACCTTCATTTTTCTTTCATTGGCAAATCATTTAAGTTCTTATTCCTTCTTATGAGAACAAATTAATTGGTGAATTAGTAATAAATTATTGGTAAGCATTTAGCATGGGATTCATTTGCAGATAATTAAGTATAATTACCTGGTTTCATTAGCCCTTTATCATCTAGAGACAATTTGATACAATTAAAATATAAAATTAGTTTGAGTATTGACAGATTATCCAACTATAAAGTCACATGGATAAAAAATGTGTTTCAGTGACTCCAAACATTTAAAATTAGAAGAAAATTTTGTGGCATTTTTCTGCATATTTCAGTGCAATCCAACATTATCATTTTGATTAACAGCCAAGATTCAGTTTACAGGTTGTGTTCTTGCTACAATATCTGAAAAACTAAAAGGCATAAAAATAAATAAGACATCCCAATATAGAAATGATGATTTTGGTGACCTTAATTTAGAGACTTTTATTTCTCCTGTGGTTTAAGTATCTATGTGCCTCTTTAGATTTGGGGTCTGGAATTGTGGTGTTGTGACCATTCTTAATGGTATTTATTGAATAATTACTATGTAAAATACGTACCAAGATTTTTAGAGACTGACGTGGAAAGTAGAAAGCATGCTATCATGCCCTCAAAGAGTTTATAAAGAAAGGAAGGAGCCAGGGTAATAAAGGCAATATTATAAGGACAGGTGTAGTGTATAAGTATATGGGTATGTATATCTGTTCAGAAACAAATCCTATACAATAATTTCTGAGCATGAGTAGAGAGTTGCACAGGAAGGAAGAGAAAAATTTATCTTTATTAAAAGAAAGAAGGGTTGGGGCGCCTGGGTGGCCCAGATGGTTAAGCGGCTGCCTTAGGCTCAGGTCATGATCCCAGAGTCCTGGGATCGAGCCCCACGTTGGGCTCCCTGACAGCAGGGAACGTGCTTCTCCCTCTCCCTCTGCCTCTCCCCCTCCTCATGCTCTCTCTCTGTATCTCTGTGTCTCAAATGAATAAATAAAATCTTTTTAAAAATACTTAAAAAAAAAAAAAAAAAGAAAGAGGGTCAATGAAGCCTTGATTAGAGTTCTGAAGGCGGGGGGAAGCGTAGGATTTAGGACAGTTGAAAGATTATTCCAGTAGGGGGAGCTTGAAGGTTCACCATGGGTAGAGCGTCTGGATGAAATGTGGCACACAGGTTTACCTGGCTCAAGGGCATTATGTGAATTGAGGCTATAAGAGGACCCCTGGGCAAAGTGATATTTGCAGGAGGTCTTTGAAGTTCACATTTATACATTTGTTGAAAGGGCAGTATGACGTGCAGTGGCTCATCCCCTGTGGATCAGAGGGCCTCCCAAATAAGAGGAAAGTTCTGGTATATTGGCAATATTGATTTTATTAATTCTCTTTATATACCTGTTCCGGGGTTTTAAAAATGATTTTCTCATTAAAATGTTCTGTGTGGGGGCGCCTGGGTGGCTCAGTCGTTAAGCGTCTGCCTTCGGCTCAGGGAGTGATCCCAGGGTCCTGGGATCAAGTCCCGCATCGGGATCCCTGCTCAGCGGGAAGCTTGCTTCTCCCTCTCCCACTCCCCCTTCTTGTGTTCCCCCTCTCGCTGTCTCTCTCTCTGTCAAATAAATAAATAAAATCTTTAAAAAAAAATAAAAATGTTCTGTGTGGTTATTTCTATTGTGCTAGACTATCTGAGGGCACAGGGACATTGTCTTCCTTTTTTCATTCATTTTAAACATTCAAAATGCATTTATCTCTTGCTATGTGGCAGAATATTTGAGAGCAGAGAATGTGTTTAATTGATGAAAATAGTTTCTATGTGCCTAATTCTACATGGAAGATAGAAATGTAGCCTTCACCATAACATAGGAAAAGAAAGAGCTATCAGGTGGGAAAAACAAAAAACAATTTATAGTGAATCACAAAATGGTTTTAGTTTCTAAATACTATGTTTAACACCTCAGTTGTCTCTTCCCTGTAGCTGTTACGCATGTGCCTACACCTACACAGATAATCATATATAATTTGCCAACTAACTCTGGGTCCATTCTAACTCTGCCTGCTCTTTGATTTTCACAGTCATGTGATCCCCACTCAATGCAGAGAAGAACCCGCCATCTGCTGAGACCCTCACTGAATTCAAGGACATGTGCTGAAGACTCACAGGTGCGGCCTTGCCTCCTCAATGAAAACTGCTTCCAGTTCCAGTACAATCTAACAGGTACAGTTGAAATCCACAGCCATGCCATTTCTCTGGAACACTAATGGGAGTGTGTGTGTGTGTGTGTCCATTCATTCTTGGGATTAAGGTCTGACAGTAGAATGTGAGAGTGTATTGTATGAAAGGCTGAGGATTTGACATTTCCAGAGTCCCTTCACAAAAGAAATGCTCACTCTTGGCATGTAGATTCAGCAAGGCCACCTGGAATCTCTGAATTCCAAGATGCTTAAAAAGACTTGGCAGAGTTTCAGAATAGAGCTGAATTAAGCCATAATAAACCAAAATAAGAAGAAAAAAAAGCAGCAGGGGATAATTTGCCATTTAGGGAGGAATGTAGTCATGCTGTCATAGAATTTAGCTCTTTCATGGCCTTTACTATTTCAAGAAATTCAAGCTTGTGATGTACTTTGCTGTATGGGTCTTAATGAGGATAAATGGTAGACCTGAGTGGACAGGGATATTTTAGAGGCACTGGGAATCCCACCCACCTCATTATTCAGCCACTGCTCAGGATTTTTCTGGGCACCACAGTGTCTAATACCACAGACTGTGTAGTTACATTGATTTGCTACCCGTAATTACCTGCAGGAGCAGATATACAAAATGCCACCAAATGTGGAACCATGTTAAGTCTCAGCATTGAATTCAGTACTGACAACCAAGCAATCAACATGCCTGCAGAGGCAAAGCAGTAGCCTCTTCTGAAACCAGTTCCCCACTGAGGTCACATAGGCATGACTGAGATTTCTCACATAGAAAACTTTATAGTGAATTCTAGGGGGACAATTTGATTGTCTTTATTGGTGAAAGATGACCTAGTGTATTTGCCCTTTTTCTTTAGTTAAAGGTGCTTCAGATCCTTGATTTTTATAGTAATTTTTCAGAAATGCAGTACAGTTTGTTATACTGGAAGATCATGTCTTTAAAATACTGATTTTATGGGGCGCCTGGGTGGCTCACTTGGTTAAACGACCAGCTCTTGATTTCGACTCAGGTCGTGATCTCGGGGTCATGAGATGGAGCCCTGCGTGGGGCTCTGGGCTCAGCAGGGAGACTGCTTCTCTCCCTCTACCTTTGCTCCTCCCCCGTTTGCACACAAGCACTTGCGCCAGTGTGCATTCTCTCTCCCTCTCTCTCTCTAAAATAAAATAAAATAAAAAATAAAATACTGATTTTATTATATATCGGCTTACTATTCCTGTTAAACTCATAGATCACTTATCAAACATTGAAAATGTCTTTAAAGAGGTTCTCAATGTTTATCATCAAAGAGCATTCTTCCTAATTACACCAAAAGTAAGTTTTTTTTGGTTTTTTGGTTTTTTTTTAAGAATCAGATTAATTGAGATGCCTGGGTGGCTCAGTTGATTAAGCGTCTGCTTCGGCACAGGTCCTGATCCCAGGGTCCTGGGATCAAGCCCTGCATTGGGCTCCTTGCTCAGCAGGGAGCCTGCTTCTCCCTCTGCCTGCCGCTCACCCTTCATGTGTGCTCTCTCTCTTTCTCTGACAAATAAATAAATCTTTAAAAAAAAAATCAGTTTAATTATGGGATAATTCGTTCAAACTCCCAGTTATCTAGTTTGTAATGCAGCTATCTAAATCTATAAAACCTTCCCTCATGAGAGAATAATTTGAAAAAAAAATAGATTTTCTGTAATAATCATACAGTTCTGAGGTACCTCTCTTTCCTTTCTGAGGCACCTGTCTTAGCTCCACTGTACTGAATGTATGAAATGGTTTAGATAATTGGATTTATTCCTTGAAAATATTTTCAAGTTACATCAAAGAGTAGCATTGTTTCTGGGTCCCTTTTGTCTCCTTATCCCCCACAAACAGGATTCCAAACTAGTTTTCCTTTACCATCCTGGTGAGTGTCTTTCCCTTCCTCTTCAGTCAACAGTGACATGGTCTCTAACAAACCGTTTGGATTTTTACTTTTAGAAAGCAAACGTAGGGAGGTGACACACTTTTATTTGGTTGCTTATTTGTTTTGCAATAAAAGAATTGCAGGGTGCTTTTTGAAGCCACCTGGAAATGACTCTAGGGTTATGTATATATACTGTCCCTCCTCACCAGTGCAAATCATCAAAGGTCTGTTGTATTTTGCTCACACGACCATAATTCTGAAACTCGGTGTGGTGATCCTGTACCTGTAGATTGGAGCATGTGCCAGCTAAGTGAAAATGTCACCTGCGGACGAGGCGTCAAGACCCGCCTTCTGAGCTGTGTGCGTAGTGACGGCAAGCTGGTTGGTGTGGACCAGTGTGAGCAGGTAATTTGTCTATATTTGTATCTCACACTCGAGGCTTTGTGTTTCTTAATATTAGTAATATTAATTACTAATATTAGTAATTAGTAAATTAGTAATATTTGTAATCTTAATATTAGGCTACAACCTTGATGCTTGATATAAAGGTCAAACTGATTCCTTCTTGAAGCTTCTTGAAGCTTATTAGCTTTAGTTAGAGTAAGAGGTAACTGGTACGGGACAGTTATACCTCATTCCTTTGAACTTAGTCAAAATGACTGGGAAAGGTCATTTTGCACTGAGGAAATGGATTCATTAAAAAATTATTTGTATTACTTTCAAGAACTTATGTAGATGTACTTGCTTGCTACAAACTATTCACATCAGGCGACTTTAATATCTGGATAGGACTCTGTATTAGGCCGGTAATTCATTTGCATATATGAACACTGTGCCTTGCATATAAGATGAACACTGACACTTGCTATTAGAATATGCTGCTCATTTGCTTAGCAAATGATTGCTAGATAAATAGCACAGTTGTATTTTTCTTCTAAACCTAAGTTAAAATGCCTCCCTGCCAAGTTCCAATTAGTGAGTTCTGAATTTTTCTAACGTTGTTGTTCCTTTCTTTCCTGTGATAAACTATGTAGAGCTTGGACAAAAGCTGTAGTCAAACCTGTTCCAAAGAAGTTGCATTTCCTTTCCAACATCTGAGTGAAAATCTCTGTGGGGACAGTTTAATAGAAATAAGGATGACCACATGCTGTCGCACTGGAAGAATCACCAACACAGTCTTTGGAATAAATTGAAAATACAGGGTCAGTTAACTCAGGCTTCCATAGAAGCTTCCTAAACAAATTGGCAAAATGAAAATTGGTCCCATTTCTCCTGACCGATGGAGTCCACAAGTGGAATTAAAATCAAAACCAAATTTTTCTCACCTATCCTGATTTAAGTATTCTCCTGTTAAGAATTATAAAAATAATTCTAAACCAACAGGACAGCCAGAGACAATAACCCTGAGAAAAAGCCATCTGAAATTGGACATCCCCTTTGGTGAAATTCTAACACTGGCTAAGACAGGGCAGAGTTCTGTCCACCAAGTGTCAGTGCTTTATCTTAACATTTCATTTAATCTGTCTCTCCAAAAGTTGTCTGCTTTAGGAAAAATAAATCCCCAATCTACAGCAACTCCAAATAAACTAAAAATCGTACATTTGGTGTATGTAATAAATCTTTTCTTTTGATACAAAGTAAGATGGAAACTATTCAGTAATAGAAAAATCAGTTTCTCTGCTTTTCAAATACCGTATGTTCAACAAATATTTAAAGAATATTAGTTTAAGGAAGTCCCAAATTATTAACCTATCTAGAGTAGCCGTATTTCTCAAATGGATTGAAGATCCTATGTGGTAATTTCTCTATTGCCTATGCAGCATATAATCATGCTATAATCATTCATTTTAGGTTGGTGTGGACATTGCTAACATTTAACATGTGTTGAATGTCAGAGTTTTCCTAAATAAGCAAATAGTCTGATTTCTGTAGCAAGATTTTTCATTATTCTTTCTGTGTTTCTTAGATGATTTCTTTCACAAAGAACTCTTCTAGTTTGGCCATTAGAAAAATCTATAGATTTTTGCCTCCATGCTGGTTTAAGAGAGGACAAGAGGAAAATAAACCGTATCACCAATTTTTCTCATGATTTAGAGTATGGTTATGTTTTCAACCTAATAGGTGTTTTTTAATAAGCATAGTTGGGTTGTTGATTCTGTTTTTATTCTTATTTTTTTAGCCTGGCTAGCTGTTAATTTTGAACTCTCTTTGTACTATTGGCCCATCCAGAAGTGCTAGGTACCTGTATTTAACACTAAGCGAGGACAGATTTCTGTTTCACATAACTGTCTGCTTTCCCAGTACCCTAACTGCAGGTCTATTCTACAGTTGAGGACTTTAAAAAAAAGAAATTTGGGCCAACAACTTTCTATTCTGTGAAGTTAGGCCAACCATTTTCTAGGACTGCCACCAATTTGTATAAGAAAAGATATTTTTCCATACAAAGATGTAGAAATATTATCATCATAGAATAAAGTCTTTCCCATGAAAGGATAGTGATTTGATTTGACAGTGATAGGATTTCTGCAATAAAATCATATTTTATTTTCATCTGCAGCGTAACTTGGAGAAGCCCCAGAGAATGAGCATTCACTGCCTGGTGGAATGTGTGGTCAACTGTCAGCTCTCAGGGTGGACAGCTTGGACAGAATGTTCAAAGACTTGTGGCCATGGAGGTATTTGGGTTCCCTATGTTTGTCCCCACTAAACAGTTTGGTTTTTATTTTTTTTATTAATTTTTTTTAAATTTTAATTTTTTAAAGTAGGCACCATGCCCAGTGCAGAGCCCAGTGTGCATCTTGAACCTCACAACCCTGAGATCAAGACCCGAGCTGAGATCAAGAGTCGGTTGGTTCACTGACTGAGCCACCTAGGTGCCCCAACAGTTTGGTTTTTATTTTTGTTTTTGTTTTTTTTAAATATCATAGGATGCTAAGAACATAGGATTTCTTTCCTTTTTTTTTTAAGATTTTATTTATTTATTTGAGAGAGAGAGAATGAGAGAGATCACATGAGAGTGGGGAGGGTCAGAGGGAGAAGCAGACTCCCCGCCGAGCAGGGAGCCCGATGTGGGACTCAATCCAGGGACTCCAGGGTCATGACTTGAGCCGAAGGCAGTCGCTTAACCAACTGAGCCACCCAGGTGCCCAAGTTTGGTTTTTAAATACCTTTCTGTATGCCATAACTTGACAAATGGGCATAAGGCATGTTGGCCAGTTGGTGGAGGCAATGTGAGGCCGACCCAGAGGGGAAGGGAGATAGAACTTGCCTTGTATCAGTCCTTTCTGTCGAGGTAGAGGTTGCAAACCTGACCTGTCCACAGTGGCAGACACCAAAAGAACTGCTAGCCCAGTGAGACAGTATTTTTTCAAAAGGTCATAAACTCAGGGTACCTGGGTGGCTCAGTCAGTTAAGCGTCCAAATCTTGAGTTCGGCTCAGGTCATGATCTCAATGCTCTGTGCTGGAGGTGTGGAGCCTGCTTAAGATTCTCTCTTTCCCTCTCCCTCCAGCCAACCCCCCTTCTTAAAAAAAAAAAAAAAAATCATAAACTCAACAAAATATTGGCCTCCATGGTTTTTGGAAGAAGTATGTATTGTATAAGTAATCTTGTGTCAGACAAACCCCCAAATCACAATGGCTTAATATCCCAGACTAGAGACTAATTTTTCACTCACATAAGAGGGGTTGTTTGCACTTTAAAAAGTCAATCAAGAACACAGGTTGATGGAGGATCTACCACTTTAACAGAACCAATTTTCTCTGGAGGGTGCCTTCCCGTTGGCTCTATGCAGGTAACATACATCCTTCCCATCTGTATTATACAAAATTTCATCCCATGTTCCCAGCTCAATGCAAGATGGTCAGGCAGCAAATGTAATTTCTAGATGGCCAGTCACTTCTCAGCAATAGTGTTCACTATGGAGGAAAAGGAGTATAAATCTGTGGTGAACAGATAGCAACCATTACCACAAGTTCCCAGGATTTCAGTGGGCAGATGATATACAGTGGCAAGGAATGAAAGGCAAGTGATACTCAGAAGCTAGGCAAAGGGATATATAGATAGCACTTGAGCATCAGACTAAAGTGGGGACCAAGACATTGTCCATGGAAAAGAACACAAGAAAATAATTGGAAAGCACAGACCTGTGGTCTAGGATAGGGCTGCGTTTCTGATAAAGAGTTCTACTCTATCACAAGGTAGATGTCAGATATTTGGATTAGGGCCCTAGGGGAAAATCTTGTTGTATGGTTAGGCACTAAGCAGAAGAGAAGGGAAGAATTGCAAGTTGCAGGAGTCATGGAATCAAAATGGGAGGAGGATACACCAAGACCTGGATCTGATTGCCAAACAAAAATATTTGGGACAGGTTTCTAGAAGTGACTGGACCACGGGCACTAGGACATAGGTTCATTTCTAAGCTACTCCCAAATGAGTGTGCTGGAGTTGCAGATAATTCTCTGCCTCAGTTGGCATTATCTAAGGAACTGAGGTAGGATGCATCATGGAAAAGGGGCTCATGTGTGAACTCAGCTATCAGATTTTGGTAACAGAGCTGAGAACAGTAATCAGGATCTGTATTAGGAAAATGTGGCTAAGGAAATTGAAAACTACTTCTGCAAAGAGCATCACTCACAATGAAAATATGGGAGTCACAATGTCCAATAATGACATGCCATTTCCTGCACAGTTGAGAGCCTGTGCTCTCAAAGAACCTCAGGAAACCAAATGAAAAGTTTTCCATGATCGACTGACTGTTCCTCAAATATTCTGATCGGCAGCATGGTATAGTTTCCAGTTGAGCATCCACTTTAAAGTTGGGTAAATCTAGGTTCAAATTGCAGCTGTTTAGGCAAATTACTTAATCTGATTCTCAGCTGCTTTATCTATAAAATAGAATGCAGGCACACTGGAGGTGTTTTGGTTTGAGAATTAAATAATATGAAGTATATGAACACCTAGTGCAGTAACTGACACATCCTGGGTGTTTATTGTATGTTAATTTTCATCTCCATCTTCTTAGCTCCCAATAGTAGAGAGGGTCATTGGAGACTCCCTAGGATCTTTCAAGGATAATTCTATAGACTTAGGCACTCTGTCTCCCAATCTCATTTCTCATCCTTTTACCCCACTTAAAATCCATACATCATAATCACAGCCTAAGGGTATTTTTAAAATGCAAATTTGAACACTTGTCTTCTTACTTAAGAGCCATTTATCCATTAAACAACTACCCATGTGTCAGTTCTAGTTCAATGTGTTGGGGGGCAGCAGTGGGTGGGAGACACTTGCCCTCTTCTCGTGGAGTTGCTGTGTAGTTGAGGGACAATAGACAATAAACAAGCAAAGAGGTAATATTGTATGTTGGTGAGTTCACTACAGACTCATACAAATGAAAAGTGTTTTTCACATTAGCAATGTCTTTTTTCAGAACAGCTGGTTGCTCCTCTCCAGCAGTGACTCACCCTGGTTATTCCACAGCTACAAACACTGCAGTCTTGTCCTCATGGGTTTCTGGGAGGTGTCTCTTTTACAGTGGTAAAGGGTAGCATGGAAAAGTAGAGAAAGGATGAAGTCCCGAACTGTAAGCATGGTCCACAGGACCTGTGGGATCTCACCCATGCCTGCCTCTCTATGCCCATCACCCTCCACTGATCCCTTGGCTCTCTTTGCTCTAATACAGTGTATTTCAGTCACATCCTTCAGTGTGTGCTGTTTCCTTATGTGGAGCATCTTACCATCACCCCACTACTGCCTCCTACTATTCTTCTTATGCAAGAATTGAATCAGTTGTAATGTCTATATGTCTAAGGGGCCAAAGACCCTGTTTGGGTTCTTCATGGGTAAATCCCCCCAGTTCCCATGAGCACAGTACCTGACACATTGGAGGAATTTCAGTTAGTATCTGTCATTGCCCATGTTGTTCTGCATCATAGGGGAAGAGCCTGAACTGGATCACAAGCCCAAAGGCAGCCAAACCCTGCCAGTGGATGTTTTCCTCACCCTCTAACTAAATGCATATGTCTTAGGTCCCCTTACCCAAGAATGTGTTCAATGCAAAGGAGACAGATCTGTTTATTATTATTTTTGCCTGGGAGCCCTAATTCTGCCACTGTACCAAGTCAGTGAAACATGACAGATCTCCATGTTATGCTAATACACTACCTTTAAAAATAAGACCCTTAATTTTAAGTTTAGTATTCAAGTATTTAAGTTTTCAAGCAGTTCTGTTAGTGCTGTAGACTAAGCAGCCCTTGTGTGTTTATTAGAAAGACAAAAACAAACAAAAGAAAAAGCTTTCCAAATCTGAATCCCACTATTGGAGAATTCTAGGTAATTAGAGTGTGAACTTAAATTCACCTTTTCTAAGCCTTAGAATAATAAACAAAGAGAAACAATCAAAGATTTCCTAAGGAAGTCATTGTGTGAACTCAGGTACCAGTGGTACTGGGGAAGGAATGTTAACTACTTGGAGAAATCAAGTTCCATAAAGGACTTGAAAGTCATCTAAATAGTATTCATGGGCATTCAATATAGCACTAGTTATAAATCATCTCTAGCTAGTTTCTAAGGGTCTATTAGGATATCTTCTTGGGACTCTTCTTGATCTTTAGATGTCTTGATCTCCTGAATTGTCATATGTAATTATACCTTTAAAAATATATTCCACAATCCTGATATCTTTCAGACCCTCCAGTGATCTAAATGTGTGCGTATTCCGTGTTCCTTTATTCATTCAACAAAGATTTATAAAGTTTATTAACTATTATCCTGGCACCTAACAGTGTCTTCTTTCATTATCAAAAGTGGCAATGTGAAAAATAAATTATATGGTGACCATGCTATTTAGACATCTGTTCTTGAAGGCAGGACTGTAGAAGTATATTCATATATTTTACAAATATTCATTGGATGCTTTCTGAGTGTCAGGCATTCTCCTAACAGCTGAGGCCACGCCATAGGACACAGAAAGGCTCCCAGGCAAACAGAGCCCCCCCGACATCATACAATGAATGTTCTGGTGGAAAACTGGATGGTGATGACAAGACAGATAGCAAATAAATGAGGATATAAACACAAAAATAACTGATGTCCATGATGAAACCAAAACAGATCATGTGATGGAGAATAAGGAGAACAAGTATTTTGCAAGGGAGTGAGGGATGGGGGAAGAAAGGCCCCTGACGAGGTGATATTTAGGTCAACATTGAATGACAAGGTGCCACCGCTCCTATAACTGGTGTTTTCTTTAGAAGGCTGCTCTTACTCAACCTCACAGGCATTTTTTGACTACCTGTTATATTGAAGCCTCTGTCAGGTCCTACAGACAAAAACCTAAAAATAAGTATTTTTTTAATTACATTTGTCCCCAGTTTCAATTTTAACAAATACACTGAACAGTACAAAGAAGAACAGGACACATGGCCTTAGAATTTCTAAGCACCCACCCTCAGGATATTGCAGAGAGAGCCTTTGTGGTTACATTACATTATACCCCACAGCCCCCAAACTCCTCCAGTTCCAGCCCCAGTCTTAGAGCACCACTCTTCCCTGATCATCAACCACCCCCACACAGGCAGATAGTAATGTTTCCAAAATGAGAGAATTATATATTTAGATCATGCCTTAATCCTCATGCAGCACAACCTAAAAGCAATAAGCAAACAGCGATCATCAAAAGCAAAAATGTATGACACAGATGAATGTGTTTCTTAAAAGAGACCAAACTCTGGAGTTGAAAGGGTTGGAAGCTATCGTCGAAAAGCATCTGTACCTTGCCCCTTCTGAGACAGTGTGCCAGCAGCTGTCTTTTGTATGAGCCGCTTTCATTTTTCCAACTGTTGATGGCAATGGGGCAGAAACCATGAGAGGAGATAGTTTATTTAGTCACATTAAAGTGGGCAAGCAAGTTGCCTGGGAGTCTGACTCCAGCCCCTGTGGCTCTCCGCTGACTTCTTTATCAAAGGCAAAAAAGTTCACACAGTTGTCTCAGTTTATGAATTCGCTGGCTGTCAGGCAAATGCTGGTGTGCTAGATGTCCCAGATGCTCCCCCCACGAGCCACACTTCACTATCAAATCCACAGAACTACATTGATCTGGGGAGAGATTCTGAAATGAGCTCTTTCTTTATTTTCCAAGTGTCTGGATTGCCTCGTTAATGTACACCTGATGCTTGGCATATACTTTCTAATTGTGTTAAAGATTTCAAGGTCAGAACAGTTTGAATCCAATTTATTTCACGTCAGAGAGAGACTGATTCTAAGCTTCCACTAAGGGATCTTTTTAGATAGATTTCAAAGATCAAAGCTTGTAATAGAAGAGCTTAATATTTGGATTAGTCATGTTCTTTGTTGAATTTTCATCAGTTCAGTGGAATGTAGAACTCCCTAAATTTAGCATATCATGAATTATTCATAATTATTATTTAACTGATAACACTCTAAGAATGTTATTAATCCCAAACTGATTTTTTTCCTATTTTGTATTTTTTAATTCACTGTATATGAGTTTATGTTTCCTACATTATGTAATCCAGTCTGATTCTGTGTTTCCCAGATGACATATAATTTTTGTCAGCTCTGGCCTATAATGCAAAAATAATTTTGTATTAACTCCAAAGTACCCCAACTTTTTTATTTTTCTGGCTTTTTTTTTTTTTTTCTTTTTAAGCAAAGGTAAGCTGGTAACCTTCAGTTTTAGTGTCTGTATAAAATGTGATCACTGTGGTATCCTTGATTAGGCACAGTCCAATAGTTAAACAATTCAAACTTATTTGTTATATCAAGCAATTAGTTCCTAGGACAAGAGAATAAGAAGCTAAATTATAGAATGGTAGAATGGGGAAAACAAAAGACTGAACAAGAAACCAGGAGATCTGAGTTTTCGAGCTGGCTTTTCCAATGGCAAGTTGTAGGTCTTTGAACTAGTCTTTGCAGAACTCGCACTACTTTTTATCTGTAAGCTGATGAAATGTTAGAATAATTACTTTTTAACATCTCTTGGTCAAAGGCACAATTATTGGAGCCCGAAGTGTTTTAGTAACTTTTTACAATACCACAAAATATAGGCATAGGCATAACTTTACAAGTGAGGTGATAAGTAAGCTGCTCAAGGTCATGTAGCTTGTCAGTTATGGAGGAAAGATTCAAAGCCATGTTCAAGTGTCTCCAAAGCTCTATTTGTTCTATTTTGCCCCTTTGCATCTGACACTGTACTTGTAAATGTTCATGTTATGTCCATGGTCCTATGTATCACTTTATAAAAATTCTCATAATTTATAGAGATTTAAAAATAAGCAGAGGAAATGGATCTCAGATTGGAACACAAAGAGTAGTAAGGGTTTTAAGAAGTGCCCCGGAATTTTAAGCCTCCTAAATGTATACTTGTTTCCTAATCAGTCATGTCATGCATTATCTAGCCTATCAATTGGAACGTAGCTGCAGGGAGCCAACATTACCTAGGAAAGGTGTGACTCTGATGGACACATGGAATCTTTATCTTGCCTAACTTGAGTGTTCTCTCGGATGACAGGTATCTGGATGCCTGCAGCAATTTTCAGATAGGCCAAGGAATCCCTCTGTAGGGGAAACCCTTGGACCGTAGCTCTGAATGCAGAACTGTTACCATATCTTCCATCTCTAACAATGCCAACCACAGGCCAAAGATCAGTCTTCAGGTTGCTGATCAGGGCCAAAAGTTTTCCCCACTCTGTTACATTAGGAAATAACATTGATAACATAACATAATAAAAGAGAAAAGGAAAATAACATTGATCCCAAATCCATGACCACCAGAGTGTATATTTAAAACAATGTTTACACTTAAACTTGGATAAAACATCTAGTCAGTATTTTTTAAGTTTTTTTTTTTTTTTTTTTTTAAGTAAACTCCACACACACATGGGGCTCAAACTCACAACCCTGAAATCAAAGGTCACATGTTCTACCAACTGAGCCAGCCTGGTGCCTATAAGTGATATTTGTTAAGAGAATTAAACAGTAGATTCCAGTATAAAGAGCCCATGAAATTAACTGAACATTTTAGACGATGTAACTTTCCACTGCTTTCAGAAATTTACTGACAAGTACCCCAAAACAAATAAAGAGCTTTCAGAGTGGAAGATGATGTTAGTACTATAATTTTAATTATATTTTACCAAAGGAAAATTTGAAATATATGAAAACAGGCAACACATTTGTTGCACAGGGTAGACCTAAGTACACATTTCAGACTTGTCCAAGTGGCCTAACAATTACAGCATAGCATTTGATACCTGACTTGGACCAGATGAAAACCTTTGAGAAGCACATGCTTTTAGAGTAAGATAGATCTTTATTCCAATCTTGCTAGTTGTGTGATTTTGCAAAAGAAATGTTTTAACTTCTCTGAGCTTCAGTTTATGAAGTGAGAATATTAATAAATGTGTGTTAAGCAGAGTCTGAGATTGGGATTCTTGTGGAAGTGATTTATTTGAGGGTAGTAGGGAGAACAGGTGCTCTCAGGGGAAGGGAGAGCCAAGCAGGCAGGATAAGGAAGGGAAAAGAACTAAGCAAGAATATTGCTATATCACCTCTGTATCATAGCACGTTGTATTCACTTAAGTAACTTAGTCTCTCCCCTCCATAACAAGGAATACTTTTATAATGACAAAAGGTATTATACAATAAGTTGTCTTAACCAGAGACACATGTGATAAAAATTGATTAATAGATTGACATGACCAGCTATTAATGAGGTTTTTGTTGGTATCCACTGGCTTCTTTTTCATTTATTTTGCCATCTGCTAGTATTTGTTACTAATATTAAGTAGCAGGCACCAAAAGCTTAAGAATAAATCCATAGGAGGAAAAACTTAAAAGTGGAAACACAGTATTAAGTAACCTAGTCGTTGGGTGCACATCAGAAAGGACTACCATCAACTTGAGGTTAGTGACATTGAGCCCCACCCTTTCTGGTGTAAGTTGGCCAATCCCTTGTAGATGTCAGCTCTGGAAGACCATTATGCATATGCCTTGAAAATTCAATTCCTATTCAAAAGAAATAATGCCTAGGTAGAAAGCAAACCAGTCATAATATTCAAATGACATGCTATAAGCTCAAAGTGACTTCTTTATACTACTGTTGTTATAGTTACATGTCTGCAGTGCATTGAGGTTTATGGGTATGTTCATCTAAATTGCTCAGATATTTTAGTTAATGAACTATTTAAGGTTAAATAGGTATGTTCTTTATTGCTCATTATTCTTGTATTTCCTTTTCCACTTTCCCCTATATATACACTTTGTATTGTTTGGTCATATTCAAACTGTCCAGAGCTATCAAAACCATAATTTTTAAGCCAATGACCATATGTCAGGGCCGCAGAAGAACTATTGTTTAAAACGCACCACTATAAAGGTATATGATGGCTGGCTCCTTGGATCTGAAAGTCTGGTCAGAGAACCACTGCATTGACTCCATTTCCTTTCATAAATTTATAAATTGACAAAATTTGAACAGCTTTGTGAGGTTTTTTTACTGCTTACATTTTCCACATCCCCTTTGTCAGTGGGGCCCCAGAGTGAAGTCTGAATACTTCAGTGGGAGTGTGATCTGGTCCAAAATGCTTTAAATCTATACGCAGGTACCATATAGGGCTCACTTTGGGCGTGTGTGGGGTGTGTGTTTGTGTTACCATTCATGTACCTCACTGTTGTTGGGGGTTTTTTTTTGGCATTCTTACCATGCAGTTCTTTTTTCTTCATTGCAAGTAATTATTGCTAATGTAACAGTAGACCCAATATCACTGTTGCTCATAATGAGTTCCCAATATTCCTCAAGGGAGGAGAGGAAAAGGCTCCGAGAATTGCTAGCAAAGCTACCCTACTGTAATTTGGGTCTTTATTAAATCGGAAACATATTTTGTAAGGGAGTGCTTTTCTATCCTTTATAGCCTGGAGAGTAGATGAACACAGTCGATTTCTGTTTTTACATCTCTTTGGTATTGCTTGTTAAACATCTTATCTATAGCTACTATTGAATTCAGTTTCCAAATAGAGTCCTAGTCCTCTGTCTTTTACTGAAAAACATAAACCCAAATGAGGAATCCAGACAGAGCGTCCAAGAAAATGCCCCCATTTTCAGATTGGAAGCATCGGGATATGCATGGTAGCAATCTTCACTCTTACTCTGAGGGCAGAAGGAATCCAAGCTGCAGTGGAAGAGGTTTGGTGGGTTGGGACAAGGCAGAATCATTAGGGATTTCATAGTTGTATGCATTTCATATCATAAGCCTAGTAAAATACCGATAGAAGTAGTCAACGCCAGTTCTAGAAATAGATACGAAATAGCAGTTGTTAAAATAAATGGCGAAAAGTAGAAGTTTTAACAACCACCTGTTATATTTTAGATATACTGTTAAGGTGGTTTATATATGGTATTTTTTTTATTTATATAACCAATGTGAGATGACTCTAAGGAATCCTCATCATTTCAGTACTTTTCACCTGAGTCAGCATAATTGTGAGTGCTGAAGGAAGCCAAAGCCTTTATAATACCAAAATATTCACTAATGAAATGACCATTTATGAAACCATCCCCCAACCAACAAGCTTTCTCCACTGACACATGTTCTGTCATTTCATCAGAGTATTTGCTGGTCAGTCTCTAGCTGCAAATAGAGTATGTACCCAAAACAAAGGGATACAAAAGGGAACGATTTGTACACCAAAGATTAAAGGGAGCTCTTGGGAAACTTGATGAAAAGTGAGTTGAAGGCCAAAGACTCTGATGATCAAACTGCAAAAGCCAGTCATGAAACAATGGATCTTTTATAGGGTAATCATAAAATTACATAAGAAATATTAATAGCTAATTTATTATTTGTCCTAATAATGATTACATTGTTGCAGCTATCATCTACATGGTAGTTGATATTAGAGCAAGTAAACTCACTTGCATACTTTTTAGTTCCAGAAAAAGTCCCATTTAGACTTTATTAAAAATAATTTAATTCCCATTGCAACAGATGGATTAAGTGGCATTTTCCCCAGCATGAATTATTCTCAGTAAGAACTTTCTACTTTATTTTACAGAAGAGGAAATTCATGTTCAGAGGAGTTAAAATACTTCCATGTAGTCACATCATTTACGAGCTGTCAAATTGAGAGAACTGTTTCCAACTAGAGAATTTTGATGCCAAGTCCAGGTTTCTTTTCACCATACATCAGCTATTTTTTTAAAATTCTCTTTCTCTTATGTTCTATATCACATTGTAACTTTAAATATCTTTAATTTGGCCACATTTTCCACTGCTTTCCCCCCATATGAAAATTCACTATCACCAAAACAATTTCTTTAGGCTCCCGATTTTAAGGATTCCTTTTAGAATAATCAGTGTTGAGAGAGATTGCTTGGTTGGATATTCCATCCCGTCTTATGTTTGGAATCCCAGGCAATTTCAGACTACTACCATTGGAGATGGTGGGCCTCCTTATTGATACCATTTGTATTCCATGTAGCTAGATGTAATATTTACAAATGCAGGATTTGTGAAAGAGTGTTTAATTTGGGGGGTGCTTTCTCTGATTATTTAATACAGCCCAAATATCCCTGACTTAAGAGAAAAAAGAGGGGTGCCTAGGTGGCTCGGTTAAGTGGCTGACCAGCTCAGGTCATGATCTTGGGGTCCTGAAATAGAGGTCTGCCTCCCTGCTCAGCAGGCAGCCTGCGTCTCCCTCTGCCTGCCACTCCCCCTGCCTGTGCTCTCTCTCTCTGTCTCTCTCTCTGACAAATAAATAAAATTAAAAAAGAAACTCAGAAGATATCAAGTACCCCCACAGAAACCTTTTACATACTCATGCCTTCATTAGCAAAATTTTTGTCATTGAACTTTAATATTAGCCACTTAAACATGGCAATATGCTTCAAAATGTAGGATTATTATAAGCTCCTTGGTTTTAAATATGTGTTCTTGGTAGTGATCAGCATTGTTTGAAAACCTTATTTTTTGTGTTAGGATAGCAAAAGGCAGTAGTAATCGTCATTGTTTGAAAACGTTATTTTTGTGTTAGGATAGCAAAAGGCAGAGAAATCATATGGCTGTGCTTTCAATGAATGATTTTAAGACTTTCATTATTTCAAAAAGTAATAGCATCATTTTTTTCCTGTTGAATACATTAGGTTCCCCCCACCTCTATGTCCAGCCAAAGGTATCTGTCACTTTAATAGAAATAACTAAAATAGTTCTAAAGTAATAGCCATCTGCATGCCATCAATTCAAGAACAAACTTGAAATTATTTGGTTATAATGAATATAATGAAAAATAATGAAATGCAATTATAATGACATTTAGGGTAATAGCTATTTAGGTTAAGAGAACAAACATAAAGATTATTATAAAACGGACGAGTATTTAAGCAAGAATTAATGCAAAATCTTAAACCAAATGTATTCAAACAGGGACAACATTTCATATGAATGATGTCCAACTGATATGATTTGAGTGATGCTGGGTAGAACATCAAAAACACATGGTCTTCATAGGAACTCTCACCCAAGAAGAATGGGTCAATTATGTTGTTAACCAAGCATGTGTCATTTTTGACTCAAATTTTACCTTCCCATAAAAGAACGTGGTAAGTAGCTATCCTTGCTCTCTCAACTCAGGGCTAACACAGCAGCCTCTGGAGAAGAACTGAGGTTGAATCCTGTTTTGCAACTTAGTAATTTTTTTGACCATAGACAAGTGAGTTAAAGTCTCCCTCATTTTCCTTATCCATAGTATGTGAAGAATTTTCCTTTAGGGTTGTTATTCTTCGGCATTTAAGTATTTAGAATATTACCTTAGTATTTGGTACCTGCTCAGTAATTGTATTGCTATATCATCACACATTTTCAGATACCAGATATCATGTAGACAATGTATGAAAATATGAATTAAACAGATATTCAGTTAGTGTTTAATATATGTGAAGCACCATGTTAGGGACAGAAGCCTAAATCTCAAGGATGAAGATTGCAGTGATTGGAACCTCCTAGGGGCGCCTGGGTGGCTTAGTCGGTTAAGTTTTCGACTCTTGATATTGGCTCAGGTCTCAATCACAGGGTGGTAAGTTCAAGCCCCATGTTGTGTTCCACACTGGACCTGGAGCCTAATTAAAAAACAAAAAACAAAAAACTTTTTCCTCAAAGGTTTTCTCAGAGGGAATTAGTTTACCACAAAATCTATAATCTTCTGGTAGCCAGTAAGAGGTCTAGTCCACTGAAAGGTGAGTCACTCTTACTTGTCCCTGAACTTGAGGGCATCTGAGAATTATTCCGACCCAGGGCTTCCAAGTGAATTCTGTGTCGAGGTCCTCCCTAGCTTTCCATTTTTCTTAACATATAAATCTAGAATTTTGACATCAACTAAAGGACCGTACTTTAAATAGCTTTCATAGCACTACCTCAATCTAATCTTCCTGTAGCTCTGTTTGGGCCACGTTGCCCTCCTGTCAGTTCCTCAAATGTGGCTTGCTCCTTTGCATCTCAGGACTTCTTCGCATGCCCTTTCTTCACTTTCTGTATATCCTGTCTGGCTGACTTTTTCAGATTTCTGCTCAAAGGTCAGCTGCTCACAGAAATGTTCTGATGGCCTCCCAGACTGGCCTATGTCCCCATAACATGCTTTCATGGAACCCTCTTTTTCTTTTTTATCACAAATACAATTACATAGTTAACTTTATAACAACAATGGAAGGACATCATATTCATAGACAATAGTAATGAAACTACTTGCACATAGAATCTCATCAACAAAGAAAGATTAAGACAGGAGTGAGTGGGGGAGAGAGCAAGAGAGAAACACAGACATTAAAATTCTGTCCACTATTCCCCTTTAATAGGTTTATGACCTGCTGCCTATGAGTGGGCATAAAATGGCATGGGAACCCTGCTCTTTCCTTTGCTATTCCTATTAACCAACTGCCTTTTTTTTTTTTTTATGAATTGGAATACCAATATTTGGACATGTTTTTTTCAAACATCCGGGTTCCTTCACACAAGCCAACAACTTCATCTTGTGTTCAGTGAAAAAGGAATTTGGCCCTAAACTGTAGGACCATTGTCCATATTGAATTAATTGAAAGAGAGTCTGGAGACCTTGTGGTGGCACCTTCCTAAGGAATTTTCTAGGGTAATTTGGGTTTTGTACAATTTTTACCCTACTTGCTAATTTAGAACCTCACAAGAAAGATGCAATCTATTTTGAATATTTTTAATTTTGGCCTAAAATACAAGGTCTGTGAGGGCAGAAGCTGCATCTGGAAATTTCATCCCTGTATCCCTAGCACATGGCAAGATGCCTGGATCATCTTGGAGCTTAATATTTGTTGAATTAATTAGCATTCCCCCAGTGTTTACAGTATCAGTCTATTTGGGCAACAATACAGAATTTGGAGTTAGGAAGACTAAAGAAGTAGAAGGCAGACAGAATTCCAAAACCTTAAGCATTATGCAGATCTTATATAACCTGCATGTCCATAGAAACCTAACTTAAAATGGCAGAAAAGCTGAGAGCAAGATGTGACAAAGTTCAGCATATTTTAATGAAGACTTACGTAGGTAAAGCAACATTCTGGTTTTTAATTCCCTTACTAAGCCAGCCTGTAAACAAAAAGCCAACACCTTCCTTATCATTTTAGGTCGAATGAGCCGGACTCGATTTATCATTATGCCAACCCAAGGAGAAGGACGACCATGCCCCACAGAGCTGACCCAGCAGAAAACCTGCCCAGTGACACCCTGTTACAGCTGGGTCCTCGGCAACTGGTCCTCATGTAAATTGGAGGTAGGTCACGTGATAATACTTAAGGAAATGCTTCTTAGTATGTCTAAAGCATTTGTCTGGTCAACCTATATGCTGATGGAATAAATTTCACAGCACCAGGGGTCTGGCACAATGTATTTTTATGCAATAGAGCACACGCAAAACTACAACCAGGGGTGCCTGGGTGGCTCAGTTGTTAAGCATCTGCCTTCGGCTCAGGTCGTGATCCCAGAATCCTGGGATCGAGCCCCGCATCGGGCTTCCTGCTCGGCAGGAAGCCTGCTTCTCCCTCTCCCGCTCCCCCTGCTTGTATTCCTGATCTCGCTGTGTCTCTCTCTGTCAAATAAATAAATAAAATCTTTAAACAAAAAAAAAACTACAACCAAATGACTTAATCTCATGCCAAGTGGTGTTGCTAGGAAAATAGCAATTCATTAGGCACTGATTCTAACAGGGTCATGGGACTTTCATTCTCTTAGGCATTCTCCGGAATACAAGGTTATGTTCTTGGCTTGGTGAAAATATCAAAGTATTATTTAATTAGGCAAAACCCTGATGCGATGGAAATGCACAGCTTGCCGTGGGCTCTATTTCTTAAAGAGGCACTTTTAGGCTTAGCCAAAATCTTGCATATGGGCAGAAAACCAAAAGTGTAGGAAAGTTATATTTTAACATTATTACATGAACCAAGGTTACTACATTTTCCTCAATGATTACTTTTTTATTGACATGAAATATAAATGCCTAGCAACATCATCATATATCACATACCCAGAGCTTTTGCTGGATCAGCAAAGATCCTCTACTGCGTTTTCTCTGTGGTTTCTTGTGTAAGAAAAAGCACATTGACTTTTTTTATTTTCTTATTTTACTAGTTCATCCTTCGGTTCATATTCCAAAGCACATTTTAATTAGATAACAATAATTGTGATTATGCATTAAGAAATCTGCAGAGTATTCTCATAGAGATGTTTAGTGTTCTTGTCAGGATGACATTGTCATGCAGCATTACTATCTTGCAGAGTTAAATGCCCATGTATTTTAATAAGTCCCAGAGGAGGGCGCCTGGGTGGCTCAGTTGGTTAAGCAACTGCCTTCGGCTCAGGTCATGATCCTGGAGTCCCGGGATCGAGTCCCGCATCGGGCTCCCTGCTCGGCGGGGAGTCTGCTTCTCCCTCTGACCCTCCTCCCTCTCATGCTCTCTGTCTCTCATTCTCTCTCTCTCAAATAAATAAATAAATAAATAAATCTTTAAAAAAAAAAAAAAATAAGTCCCAGAGGAACAAAAATGTGTGGTACATTTGTTCAGTCTCCTTTTTACAGAAAATAAGATAACCATGCTCATTAATTCAATAGTAACCTAATGGCTTTAAGTATGAATACTTTGTCCACTAGTCGAAAATCTTCTTTCCTAAATCTTGAGCAATTTGTAAATCCTGCTTGGAATCCCAGTAAGGAAATGGAAGGAATGTTCTTCCGTAGCACGGTGATAACTGTTGACAGAGTAGAGAAAATAAACTCAAAGAATTCAGGGACCCATTGCAGGGGAAGGGAGAAACAAGTTAGCGGGGAGGGAGGGAAGGGTGGATAAACCTGATAAGCCTGATAAACCCCCTGCTCCAAGTCTCTCCAGGCATACAACTACTACTCTACCTTACTTGTTCTTTCGTATCTTCCCTTTTTAATCTTCTCGGGTGTCAGGAGCCTTTTTTTTTTTAACACACAAATCTGCCCACTTGTCCCATGGGAACATTATAGGGAAATGCCAAATATAGTGTTTCATGTTGCTGTCACATACTGCGCTTTTGCCAGAACCATGCGAGCAAGAGTGGTGGGTTGTGAACATTTGCTTTAGAATTGCCAGTGGGGGCTGGGGGTCGTGGCATCCGTTGGAGATACCCAGGCTTGGAGACCCTAGCAGCAAGTGCATCCAGAAATTTCAGAGCTGCTTCCGATTTCTAGATGAGCTTCTTCTTGTTCACTGGCACCTCCAGCCAGGAGGAAACTCTGCAGTTCATTTAATCCAGGCAAAGCTCTTGAAAAACACATCTGCAGTTAATTGTTCCAGGGTGAGCACCTTACCCAAACAGGGTCAGTCAGCCTTCTTCCTTAAGAATTTGGAATGGAACTGAAGCTGTTCAAAGACAGTGTATTCAGGACTCTTACCTGCCACATTTTCCTGCCTTGTAAATAGGTAGCTCAGAAGAAGAAACAAAGAGGGTGACACAGAAAAAAGAAGAGGCAAAAGAGAAAGGGAAGCATGATGAATGCCTGAGTTCAAGCTGCATTTCTGCTTTTCTTGAAGCCTATCTGTGAACTCTTTGTGAGACAGATAACCCAGTATCTTTTTAGCAGGTGGCTTTTTCTTCAATGTGTATGTCAACAGAGTTTGGAATTACTGACCAAAATGCGTGTAGGCCTCTACACACAAGGGAAGATCCCCTGTCTCACAGCTGCACTCCTGCTTCTCCTTGTCCTGGCTGTCCTTGCCTGCCAAATACACGTTGGGCACTCATCCCCTGAGGGTGGTGGGGATGTCCAAGTGGCCCGCTGCCATCCAGTGGATCAGACCACCAGAGGCGCTAACACAGGGCTCAGCAGACGTGCCAGTTCGGCCACAATCTTACATGGAAAGAGATTAGCACAAGGAAGGGTTCATTGTCAGGCTTCACTTGTTTTAGTGTTTTCTTTTTCTTTCCAGAGTCCTCACTTGATAGCATATGTATCCACACATATATTGATGAATCTGTTTTAGGAGCTCAGACTCCTAAGTCTAGCAGGCTTTATTTTGGTCAAGGTTCTGTCAGTTCCTAGCTCTGCAAATTTTGCCAAGGCTGTAAGTTCTCCAGGTCTGTTTTTTTGTTTGTTTGTTTGTTTAATCTCTATCAGGAGAGTAGCAATAGTACCTGTTTTTCTGGGAACTTTTGGTAGGGATTACACAGTTTTAATTCAGTACTTACCATGGTACCTGACATAAATTAAGAGCTCAATAAATTGTAGTTGCTATTATAATTTTGATTAAAACTATGATGATTATTATCACCATCTGCCTCTCCACATCTGGTGGAGATGCCAGTTCAGAGCATACGAAACATCCATTAATGATGCGGATAGTGGAGAGTCAGTGAAAGAATCCTCACTTATTGACAGTCTTGCTCAAAGAAGCCTGGGTCTGTTTTCAGTCTCTAGTGTGTAAAGCTTCATGAATGAGAGTGAATGCTTGCCTTATGAATGAGATTATCATTTGGATGCTGATTTCTCTTCCTCTTTGGCTGCTCTTGTCAAGGAAAGTTGACTCTGGATACCTAATAGGAGCATATTATTGTTTGTCTTGGTTTTGAAAGGAATCCCTGATGGAGACTTGTTTCTGGTCAATTTCAAAGAAAACTCTAATCAGCGGCACCTTCTGTTACCCGAGGTTCCAGACAGCAAATTTCATGCATGCTGCCGTGGCTTCAGACTCTTCTCTCCAAGTACTCTATAGCAAAACATACACCTCAGGCAATTCTGCAATGGACCCATCATCCAGAATAATGACTTCTAAGAGAGACCCCCTTCCCTAAAAAAGAAATTCAACTTACAACTATTTTCGACTTTAGAGAGTAAACATTTACTAGAGCTAAATGAATCTACTGTGAATTAAATCAGAACCTCTATTCGTCTCCCCAAAACTACACTTATGTTCAAAATTAGGGTGCATTTCCTTTGGCAGTTTCACAATCGCCAGAGAAATGATTTTAGAGCAGGTATGAAGGATTGATAGGTCAGGTGTGGGAATTGCCATCTTAGATAAACAAATGGTAATTCTTATTAAAACCTCTCTAGAAGCAAAAGTGATATCCTCAATTTATGTGCCTATTCAGATTTTCAAGCTTTAAGTTGCTACAACTTGGACCTCCTCTAAGTCACACCTTTTCTTCCTGGCCAGTAGGTCTTTGAACCTAACTTCCTTGTTATGTAAAGAATTTTTCTCAGCAGCCACTCCGTAGCAGCCTTTGCGTCCAGCAGTCTGTTCACAACCTGCCTTTGGCACTTGGCACTTGCTGCCACAGTGCCTGGCCCTGGTCGGGGCTCGGCAGGCCCAGCAGCCCCCAGACCTGCTCCATGCCCTGGCCCACTATCCTGACTGCATTAGTCAATCACCTCCTCCTCCTTTGCTCTTGCCTCTCCAAAGGCCACAGCAGCTCCAAAGCCTTGGAGAGCCAGTTTCTGGCTCCTGCAGCATGAAACTGAGGAGGGCATAAAAAACATAAAACCTGGTTTCCCAGTGCGGGGCACAGTTACCAGACTGCCACTGAATAGTGAGTTACTGGATTAAAGCACGTGGCATCGCTGACTGCCACCGCACAGGTACAGAGGTGGGAGCTTGCTCTAGCTCTTTCTCTCTCCCCCTTGGCCACCATATGAGCAGTAGTCATGAAAACTCTAGCTCTTCCCACCGACTCCTGGCATTAGTGGGAACTGAGTAACACACCTCACAAGTTTAGGGGAGTTAATAATAGTGCCTGGGATTGCCTCCCTCCCCCGTCTTGGATGCTCCTGAGGCATGCTGTTACCACATGGCCTGTCTGGAAGATAGGGGTGTCCAAGAAACCAGCTGGGCTTCCTTGCGAAGTTGAGGCCAGCTTGGTAACACACGACCTTGTATTTGCTTTCCCCTCCATTCCTGCTGTAGTTCTTTACCCTCACTCTTGGGATTTTACCTCCTTAGCTTCAGCTCTGTTTTCTAAGGTACTTATGGAAAAACAGAGCTACTATCTAAAGCTATCCAAATATCCAGTGGACTTCTTTTTGAAGTATGAACCCCTGACAAAAACTGAGGAGAAAATACTCATGAGTATCCGCCAAAAATGTTATAGTAGGAAACCTTTCATCAGGCAGACGGTTAGGTCAGATAACCACTAAGAGCTTTCCAGTTCTAAGTTTCTGTTTCTGTGAGACACTGCACAATTTTTTTTCTAATTGCCCAGAAAAATCTGAGTGGGATTTGTATTAAGTATCTTCAAGAAAACATTATTCAACACAGAAGGCATGCTGGGAAAACAACTTCTTGTGGCAAGAGAGAAAATTAGTGTTTTATTGGAAACCCCAACCGAATCCATATGAAAAAGGACTGAATTCCCTACCAAAGAAAAACAAGCAAAGTAAAAGAGAAATGTATGCCCTGTAGCTATACATGCTCTCTTGGGGAGTGATTATGGATTAGGCCATTTTAATACATACACCTAGACAAATTTCATCTTGTTTGTTCTTTTTCAGTCAATCCTGAGTTCCAAAACGAATCGTCATATTCTGAGTACATAAGTTCCACGGAATAAATTTGCATTTCTACTTCAACTTCTCTGTCAGCTCTAGGAGAATTGCTCAGTATGCTTTATTGTCAACACTTGAAAACTCCCAAGAGGAGGAAGCTGCTGATTTTCTTGGCCAGGAGGTGGCAAGAGCCAAAAAACTGGGATATGCTAATTGTCTGGGTAATTCTGACAGTATCCTTTCCTTTAACAGGGTGGAGACTGTGGGGAAGGAGTCCAGATCCGCAGCCTGTCCTGCGTGGTCCACAATGGTTCAATCTCTCACTCGGCTGTAAGTGTAGATGATGCCCTGTGTGGAGAAATGCCTTTTCAAGACAGCATCCTGAAACAGCCATGTTCTGTGCCTTGCCCAGGTATGCGGTTTTAAGTGATTGGGAGGGACTTCCCTGGTGCTTTTCAAATTCATTTTCTATTTTTTTTTTCCTGGAGAAGCTCTCATTGAAATTGAAGTTTTGAATTAACCACAATTAATAAAGTTATGACTTTGGAAGATCCTCACAGCTTCAATTGAGGCAAAGTAGGTAAGAGGCAAAAAAGCACTGGACTTGGAAATTTAAGAATGAAGTTAGAATTTTGTCACATCACTGGTGTTTTATCAGGGACGTAGAATTTAGTGCCTTGGATCGATGGCTGCTCTATCTAGAAAATGTGTTAATAATGCCTAACCTGACAGTATCTAGCACACCGACCAGCACTCAAAAAATGCTGACTGGATCCTTGAGTTGAGGAACCCCGGAAAGATGGTGTGGTAGAAGCAAGTAAGGCTGTAGGTTCATGAAAGCATTCTGTAATTGTGAAGGTCATTAGTTACATAAAATGTATGAGTTGATTTTAATCCCAATAACCAACCTAGCTTGTATGGCCTAAGTTTAAGGTGGCTGAATAAATCCACATGTGTGTAAACACATACATACGTATGCATG